>NW_012105421.1:276264-289388 GCF_000951045.1 Mandrillus leucophaeus
TCTCTCTCTCTCTCTCTCTCTCTCTCTCTCTCTCTGTCTCTCTCTCTGTGTCTCTCTTTTTCCTGGCAGAAAATGAAAAGCTTGATAAGCTCACACCTAAATACATATTTAAAAATGAATAATACACTTTCAGTTTTGAGTTCCACATGTAAGAAAAATGGAAACTGCCATTCATTTCTAACAAATAAAAAGCTAGAAGACCAATAAAATTAACAACTCTTCTGGGATTTTTAAGAAAAGTGAGGACATAGAGCAAGCCACTGCCCCTAAATTTAGAGAAACAGACAGACAAATCCAGTAAATCATATCTTACCAGAGCAGAGACTAATGAGTAGAAACCACTGTGAGAACCAGTGCTAGGATAGGAAAATCTGAACTGTAACTGGCACATTGCTATATGCTAAGTGTGGGTGAGTCCAACAGTTAAAAATAACCAAACGGGGACTCAGTCACAGGGGAGGGGCTTCACTTCTGTGAGTTTTATCTCCAGGAGCCTGACCAGGTTCTAACAGTAAATACTGGAAAGCAGTTCTCTCATGCTTCTGCCAGGTTCTAACAGTAAATATTGGAGGACAGTTCTCCGATGCTCCTGCCTGGGAGATAGAAAGCAGAACCATTTGGAAATATGCCAGAGCACTCTGTTCTTAATATATATGATGTGTCATCAAGAGAAACTATTTAACCAGAGCCTTAAGTGCTAGGATTTTATCAGATCCTAACTGGCATAGGGAAAGAGAAATACCCAGTTCCAGCCAATTCTAGCCAACTAAGTGGGGAAACACATGTGAAGTTCAAAATATAGAAGCATAGAGTCACTAAAAGACTGAGACCCGAATGCCTCCCCTCCTCCCTCACATTACACCACATTACTGAAAGCCTATTTACCTTTTACCTGGTACATCATGTTAGGCTATCAAAAAAAAAAAAAAAATTACAAGGCATACTAAAAGGCAAAAAGAAACCACACAATTTGAAGGGACAGAGCAAGCATAAGAAACAGATATCGCAGATATGATAAAATTATTAGACTCGAAATTTAAAACAATGATTGATACACTAAGTGCTGTAATGGATAAAAGAGGGAGCATGTAAGAAGAGATAGGCAATGTAAGCAGAAAAACAGTAATCCTAAGAACGAACAGAATTCCAAAAAAAAATGCTAAACATCAGAAACATTGTAAGATAAATGAAGAATGTCTTCGATAGGCTAATTAGTAGATGGAACATATATGAGGAAAGAATCTTTGGGTTAGAAACATCCAAACTGAAAAGCAAAAAGAACGGTGATTACAAAACCAAAACAGAACATCTAAGGACTGTGGAACAATTTTAAAAGATACTATTTGAGCAAAAGGGAAATTAGAGAAGGAGAAGAGAAAGAAGATGGAGTAGAAGAAATATTTGAAACATTTCTTGAGATTTTCCCCAAAATTGATATCAGACAGATTCAGGAAATTCAGAGGATACCAAGCTGTATGAATGCCAAACAATACACACACACACAAACTACATGAAGGTATGTTATGATCAACCTGCTGAAAATCAAAGATAAAGAAAAAATTCTGAAAGAAGATAGAGGAAAAAAACCACTGTACTTATAGGAGAGCAATGAAAAATTAAATCTGACTTCTCAGAACGCATGCAAACAACGATAGAGTGGAATGAAATACTTAAAGTGTTGAAAGAAAAAAAAAAACACCAAAATAGAATTATGTTTCCTCTAAAATGATGCTTTAAAAGTAAAGAAGAAATAATTACTTTCTTAGGCAAGGCAAATATTGACGCAATTTGTTGCCAACAAATCTCCCTTGCATTAAATATTGAAAGAAGATTTTAGGGAGAAGGAAAATAATATAGGTCTGTTACTCATAATTCATAAAAAAGAAAGAATAGTGAAGAGGAATAAGTGATGGTTAAATAATTTTTATTTTTCTTATTCTTAATTGAACTAACAGATAACACTTGGTTTAAAATAATAATAGGGCCAGGCACAGTGGCTCATGCTTGTAATCCAAGCACTTTGGAGGTTGAGGAGGGAGGATATCTTGAAGCCAGGAGTTTGAGAACAGCCTGAGCAATGTAGTGAGACCCTCATCTCTCCAAGAAAAAACAAAAATTAGCCTGGTATGGTGGCTCACACCTGTAGCCAGGAGTTGGAGACTGCAGTGAACCATAATCATGCTACTGCACTCCAATCTGTGGGACACAGTGCAAGCCTGTCTCTAAAATCAAATGAAATCAAATCAAATAATAATAGCAACAATATATTTTATGTATACTTATATATCTATCTTTTGTGTGGGTAAATATATATATGTATATATCTCAGCTTATGCACACTTATATATAAATGAAGTGAATGAAAACAATAATACATGGGAGAGGATGAAAAATTAGGATTGTATTGTTATAAGGTTTAGTAAGTCTTCACTTCATGTCATTGATAGGTTATTAGAGAATATTAGTTTTAATAAAATGACATATAATGGAACAATTTTTCCCCATTAATGTTATAACAAACAGATGTTGAAGGAAACTGTACTATTTGAGGACCTGCTTTTTACATTGTTTCACTTAAAGTTACAGATTTCAATAACCTATTGACAATATTGAGGACTCACTGTACTCACACTATCCCTGAAGTCGTATTTTGTTATTTGAAAGTGAGTTTGAATTAGCTGTAAATGCATATTGGAAACTCTGAGGAAACTAGTGAAAAGAGTTTTTTTTTAAAATGTATGACTGATGATATTAAAGGAGAGAAAAAACTTATACGAAAAGCTCAATTAAAAACCACAGAAGGAAGAAAAATAAAAGAAGGGCAAATACAAGAACATAGAATAAGGGCAATACATGAAAAGCAGTTATAAATATGATAGATATTAATCCAACAATATCAATAATCACTTTGAAATCAATAGTCTAAAAGTACTAATTAAAAGACAGAAGTTGTCACATTAGATCAATAAAAACAGGACCCAATTATATGTTGCCTACAAGAAACCCTCTTTAAATATAAAGACAAAAATTAAATGTAAACGGTTGGCAAAAAATATACATGCTAACACTAATCAAAAGAAAGCAGTAGTAGCTACATTGACTTCAGATACAAAAGACTTCAAAATAAAGAAAGTCTGCCAATCTTTGACAAAGGAACAAAGGCAATAAAATGGAGCAAAGATAGTCTGTTCAACAAATGGTGCTGGAATGACTGAATATGCAATGTAAAAAAAAATAGAAAAAGAATCTAGAATAGACCTTATACCCTTCAAAAAATTAACTCAAAATAAATGATAGATCTAAATGTAAAATTTAAAACTATAAAACTCTTAAAACGTAACATGGGAGAAACTCGAGATGAACTTGGGTATTGCAGTAAGTTTTTAGATAAACCTCTAAAGGTACAATCCATGAAGGAAATAATCGATAAGCTAGATTTCATTAAAACTGAAAACTTTCTTCTTCATAAAACAAAGTAAAGAGAATGAGAAAACAAGCCAACAATGGGGATAAAAGTATTAGCAAAAGACACATCTGATAAAAGATTGTTATCCAAAATATACACAAACTCTCAAAACTCAATATTAAGAAAATAGTCTGATTGAAAATAGGGTCAAAGACCTTAACAGACACCTCACTAAAGATATACAGATAGCAAATAAGCATACAGAAGAGGTCGCACATAATATGTTTTTGGGGAAGTGCAAATTAAAACAACGTCATACCACTACACACCTGTTAGAATGACCAAAATTTAAACTACTAACAATAATCTGAAGCAACAGGAAATCTCATTCACAGATTATTGGAATGCAAAATAATACAGCCACTTTGGAAGACAGTTTACAAAACTAAACATACTTAATTTTGTTCTTCGGTATTTACTCAAAAGAGGTAAATAATTTTGTCCACACAAAACCCTACAGGTGAAAGGTATAGCAGTTTTATTAATAATTGCTAAAACTTGTAACCAAATGTCCTTCAGTAGAATGGGTAAATTAAGCTGTGGTATATCCAGACAATTGAATATTGTTCAGTATCAAAAATAAATGAACTGTCATACCATGAAAAGACATGGAGAAATCTTAAATTCATTTTACCAAGTGAAGGAAGCCAATCTGTAAAAACAACAAACTATATAATTTCAACTACATGGCATTCTGGAAAATGGAAAACTATGGAGACAGTAAAAAGTTCAGTGGTTGCCACAGGTTGAGTTGGAGGGTGAGAGGATGAATAAGTTGAGTAACAGGGAAATTTTAGGGCCATGAAATACTTTGTACAATACTATAATGGTGTATACATGTCACATATATTTGTCTAAATCCATAGAATGTATACCACCAAGAGTGAATTCTACTGTAAATTATAAACTTGGGGTGATTACGATGTGTTAATATAGTTTTGTCACTTGTAATAAATGTACTACTCTGGTAGAGGATGTTGATTATGGGGGAGGCTCTGCATTTACAGTGCCAAGGAGAATATAGGAAGTCTCCATATCTTGTTCTCAACACTTCTATAATATGAACGTAAACTGCAAATTAGTCTCCTTTTTACACTCCCAACAACAGTGTAAAAGCATTCCTAATTCTCCACATCCTCTCCAGCATCTGGTGTTCCCTGACTTTTTAACGATCACCAATCTAACTGGTGTGAGATGGTATCTCATTGTGGTTTTGATTTGCATTTCTCTAATGACCAGTAATGATGAGCTTTTTTTGTATGTTTTTTGGCCACATAAATGTCTTCTTTTGAGAAATGTCTGTTCATATCCTTTGCCCACTTTTTGATGGGGTTGTTTGTTTTCTTCCTGTAGATTTGTTTAAGTTCCTTGTAGATTCTGGATTGCCCTTTGTAAGAGGCATAGATTGCAGAAATATCCTTCCATTCTGTAGGTTGCCTATTCACCCTGATTATAGTTTCTTGTTTCTTTTGCTGTGCAGAAGTTCTTTAGCTTAATTAGATCCCATTTGTCAATTTTGGCTTTTGTTGCCATTGCTTTTGGTGTTTTAGTCATGAACTCTTTGCCTATGCCTATGTCCTGAATGGTGTTGTCTAGGTTTTCTTCTAGTATTGTTTATGTTTAAGTCATTAGTCTAGGTCTTATGTTTAAGGCATTAATCCACATTGAGTTACTTTTCGTATAAGGTGTAAGGAAGGGGTCCAGTTTCAGTTTTCTGCATATGGCTGGCCAGTTTTCCCAGCAACATTTATTAAATAGGGAATCCTTTCCACATTGCTTGTTTTTGTCAGGTTTGTCAAAGATCAGATGGTTGTAGATGTGTGGCATTATTTCTGAGGCCTCTGTTCTATTCCATTGGTCTATATATCTGTTTTGGTACCAGTATCATGTTGTTTTGTTTACTGTAGCCTTGCAGCATAGTTTGAAGTCAGGTAGCATGATGCCTCCCACTTTGCTCTTTTTGCTTAGGATTGTCTTGGCTATATGGGCTCTTTTTTGATTCCATATGAAATTTAAAGGAGTTTTTTCTAATTCTGTGAAGAAAATCAATGGTAGCTTGATGGGGATAGCATTGAATCTATAAATTACATTGGGCAGTATGGTCATTTTCACAATATTGATTCTTCCTATCCATGAGCATGGAATGTTTTTCCATTTGTTTGTGTCCTCTCTTATTTCATCATTGAATCTATAAATTACATTGGACAGTATGGTCATTTTCACAATATTGATTCTTCCTATCCATGAGCATGGAATGTTTTTCCATTTGTTTGTGTCCTCTCTTATTTCATCGAGCAGTGGTGGGGATAGCATTGAATCTATAAATTACATTGGGCAGTATGGAGATTTTCACAATATTGATTCTTCCTATCCATGAGCATTGAATGTTTTTCCATTTGTTTGTGTCCTCTCTTATTTCATTGAGCAGTGGTGGGGATAGCATTGAATCTATAAATTACATTGGGCAGTATGGAGATTTTCACAATATTGATTCTTCCTATCCATGAGCATGGAATGTTTTTCCATTTGTTTGTGTCCTCTTTTATTTCATTGAGCAGTGATTTGTAGTTCTCCTCGAAGAGGTCCTTTACATCACTTGTAAGTTGTATTCCTAGGTATTTCATTATTTTTGTAACAATTGTGAATGGCAGTTCACTCACTTTTTGGCTCTCGGTTTGTATATTATTGGTATATAGGAATGCTTGTGATTTTTGCACATTCATTTTGTCTCCTGAGATGAAGTTGCTTATCAGCTGAAGGAGATTTGGGGCTGAGACAATGGGGTTTTCTAAATATAGAGTCATGTCATCTGCAAACAGAAACAATTTGACTTCCTCTCTTCCTATTGAATATCCTTTATTTCTTTCTCTTGCCCTATTGCCCTGGCCAGAACTTCCAATACTATGTTGAATAGGAGAGGTGAGAAAGAGTATCCTTGCTTTGTGCTGGTTTTCAAAAGGAATGCTTCCAGCCTTTGCCCATTCAGTATGATAGATATAGACAGTGTGGCAATTCCTTAACAATCTAGAACCAGAAATACAATTTGACCCAGCAATCCCATTACTGAGTATATACGCAAAGGATTATAAATCATTCTACTATAAAGACACATGCACATGTATGTTTATTGTGGCACTGTTCACAATAGCAAAGAGTTGGAACCAACCAAATGTCCATTCATGATAGACTGGATAAAGAAAATGTGGCACATATACACCATGGAATACTATGCAGCCATAACAAAGGATGAGTTCATGTCATTTGCAGGGACATAGATGAAGCTGGAAACCATCATTCTCAGCAAACTAACACAGGAACAGATAATCAAACACCGCATCTTCTCACTAATAAGTGGAAGTTGAATAATGAGAACACATGGACACAGGGAGGGGAACATCACACATTGGGGCCTGTGGAGCTAGGGGAGGGATAGCATTAGGAGGAATACCTAATGTAGATCACAGGTTGATGGGTGCAGCAAACCACCATGTCACATGTATACCTATATAACAAACCTGCACGTTCTGCACATGTATCCCAGAAGTTAAAGTATAATTTTATTTATTTTTTTTTTTTGCAACTAACTTTTTCTTTATTAACAATAACAGTTGATAACAATTTGTACTTACAGGTGTACAACGTTGACAGAAAAATAGCATAATGCTTTCAAACCTAATGAAGGCACTACAAACAACTAAGGCAGTATTTTCTTACAGTCAGGTAAAATCAAGAATCCAGTCAAAAATTAGGTCAATTTAAAGAAAAATAACATCAAATTTATTGTACTCCTGAATACACTATTCATACTTACTACCCAAAAGATAGTTTTGAATTGATATATTAAATTTACAAACATTCAATAATTAAGACACTCAATAACCAATACTTTTTTTTTTTTTTTGAGATGGAGTCTGGCTGTGTCGCCCAGGCTGGAGTGTAGTGGCCCGGTCTCGGCTCACTGCAAGCTCTGCCTCCCGTGTTCACGCCATTCTCCTGCCTCAGCCTCCCCAGCAGCCGGGACCACAGGCGCCCACCACCACGCCCTGCCAATCCTTTGCATTTTTAGTAGAGATGGGGTTTCACCGTGCTAGCCAAGATGGTCTCGATCTCCTCACCTCGTGATCCACCTACCTAGGCCTCCCAAAGTGTTGGGATTACAGGCGTGAGCCACCGCGCCCGGCCCAATAACCAGTACTTTTTAAAAATATTAAATACTATAATTTTAAAAAAGGGAATATGTGCTTCTTAGATCAGTTAATTATAATACTCTTACCTGAGGAGAAGTCAGGGAATTAGAAATCCCAAGCCATTTGATTTCAGGAGATTGAGTATACGAATTAACAAATCTCCAATACCAATGTATAAGAGCTCTGAGAAGTTCCAGTGATGGAGTTTGTTTATTTCCAGTATCATTATATGTTTTGGATCTTAGATTAAAGGAATATTATGGATAATTATAGAGGTCTGGCAAACTTTTAGCATAAGTAATTTTGAAAGGATGCCAAATATTAAAATATTATAAATTTAATGTGTTTAATGTGTATTTATATTTAAAGTGTCTTGCAGATGATGGAAATTGGTAGGATTTACTTTTCAATCAGGAATAAAATTCCTTAAATCCTCAACATTTTTGCAGTTCTTGGATCAATAAATGTTTCACTTTTGTGCATTTGTGAACAGATTTTTTTAATTTTGTGGGGCTGACGGTAAAAAATTGGAAGCCAAGATACCATAATTAATGCAAGCTGATCTCCAAGACAAAATATACTTGTGACATTTTAAAAGGCAAAAAAAGATAGTCTCTTTTTTTAAGTGAAGAGTAAATAATGGCAAAGATACTCATAAAGAAGAAGCATTACATAGTGAGAGAAGGGGTACAAATTATACTCAACCAGATATTAAGAGCCATTTTTATATTACTGTGATGTCATATTGGCATAAGAGTAAATGAGATAGAGCAAAGAAACAGAGCAACGTTCCAGAGGCAGAAACACACCCAAACACATACACACAAACACACACACACAGCCACAAATACCTCCCCAAGATCCCAAATATCACTGAGGAACGATTTCTAAAAGTACTACTAGTTCTAAAGTGCTTAGTTTTAAGAAAATCAACAAGATATAATGTTAATGCTCCTATCTTGCTCTTTTGACATCTCTGACGAGCCAGAAAACCCATCATGCAATGTCGTTTAATTGCCATAGATTCAGACTTAAATTATATCTCCTTCCACATGAACTAACCAGTCAAATGTATCATACTCAGCCCCATATTTCTGCCCATTTGGAGGCTTCCCCTTCACTCCTAGACTAGCCTTAAGAAGAGCTAAAGTGAAGTGGCCATAGGCTCTCAGTTTGCACCAGTATTACCATGCAGAGCCATCAATATATAAGATTCAAACTTTCTTCCTGCTCTATTAACTAACTAAGAGTATTTCTCATTCCCTTCCCCTTTAATCTGGCTTACAATAGAAGTGATGCTACATGACTTCCAAGGCCAAGGCAGAAATCAGAAGTCTTTAAACTTCCAACTTTGGCCCTTGGAATATTCATTCTTTATAACTTCCTCTTAGGACACTGCCTTTCAAAACCCACTTGCCATGCTGCTTGAAGTCCAAGACACATGAAAAAGCCTGTGTAGGTACGTGCCCATCTGAGCTGCCAGTGGGTAACCAACATCAATTGTCAACCATGTGAATGAGCCATCTTGAATGTCCAACCTAGTCAGGCTTTCAAATGATTGAATTCCCAACCAAATTTGAATGTAGCATTTTGAGAAGCTTCAAGCCAGAATCATGCATTTGAACCTTTCTCAAATTCCTGATCTACAAAATGATGAACAAAATTAAAAGAGTTGTTGCTGCAAGCTTCTAAGTAATGGGTAGTCTGTTGTGCAGTAACAGATAACAAAATAAAGATGTAATTAGGGTAACATTATCAGATGTTCTCTGAGATGTCATCACTCTCAAGTTATCTCCAGATTATATTTTGATAGAAAGCAGAAAAGTTGATACAGCCATGAGGCAGGAAATAAATATATACTTTTGTTAATGTCACATGAGGAAAAAGTGATTCTAATTTTATAATTAGATGAAAAAGTAATTTCTAGCTTTATATCAGTGGCTATTCTTGTTTGCACACACTGGAAATGTATCCGTAATTAGCAAAACCACCTGGTTACATTTGTCATAATCTTCTGTATTAGTTCTCAAAATATGGCCCCTTGATGACTTCAGATGTGGAAAGACTTAATATACTAAAAGCACATATCACAACCTATTTAATATATCAGACATTGTTAAAAATATTATACCTTTCATAAAATAAAATCATTTAAATGTGAAGTCACACAAAAGGAGATATCAGCAATACCTATGACTTAAGATTATTACTATTTGGAATATAAAATCTCTTTCAAACTAATAAGAAAACAAAGAATCTAAATTACTTTTCCCTGGCAAAAAAAAAAAAAAAAAATGATCAAAAGCCATAAATAAACATGTCATAGATTGAGATACATGGAGAAGCAATGAATATTTGAAAAGATGTTCAATCCTTTTAACAATTTGGAAAATGAACATTAAAAACCACAAACACCTTTTTAAACTCCCCAGGATAAGAAAAATTAAAAGTGTGGCAAGAAATATTGACAAGAATGCAGATGACAAGAAAGTTTATAAACTACCAGTGAAAGTGAAAGTCAATACAATCACCACTTTCATACATAATTTGTAATTATCTTGTAAGTTTGAATATGTAACCACCCAATCCCCACCACAACACATCAATTGTACGCCCATAAAGCAGGAAATCTCAGGCACATGGACATCAAAGTCATGTGTGAGAATTTAATGGCAACATAGTTTGAAAGGACAACAACAACAACAACAAAAATGAAAACAAGTCAGTGTCCGTGGTCTTGAGCCTAGCTACATTAATCAAGGGTTATTCATACAAAAGAATGTTATGTTCTTGGGCATGGTGGCTCATGCCTGTAATCCCAGCATTTAGGAAGGCAGAGGCAGGAGGATAGCTAGAGCCTAGAAGTTCAAGACCTGTCTGGGCAATACAGCGAGACCCTGTTCTCAAAAAAGAGAAAGAAAAAAAAAAAGACAAAAAAGGAATACTATGTAGCCTTAAAAATGGGCAAACTAGGCCAGGGGCGGTGGCTTCCGCCTGTAATCGCAGCACTTTGGGAGGCCAAGGCAGGAGGATCACAAGAGATCAGGAGTTCGAAACCAGTGTGACCAACTTGGTGAAACCCTCTCTCTACTAAAAATACAAAATTAGCCAAGCGTGGTGGCAGGCACCTGTAATCTCAGCTGCTCAGGAGGCTGAGGCAGGAGAATCACTTGAATCCGGGAGGTGGAGGTTGCAGTGAGCTGAGATCACGCCATTTCACTCCAGCCTGGGCAAGAGTGAAACTCTATCTCAAAAAAAATTTTAAAAGGGCACTATACCTATACACCAAACATGGATAAATGTCAAAAATATAACTTTGAAGAAAAAGTAACTCTTGTAAAAATATATGCCATAGAACATAATTTACATAAATTTTAAGCATTTAACATATAAAGTTTAGGGAGAAATAGGATTATTTGAAATTGATGTTTGATGTTTTTGTAGGTGAAAAAGATGAGTATTGGCAATTTATTATGGTTCAATGTCACAAATAAATGTGGCAAAATTATTTAAAAAGTCAATGATGTGATTAATAACAACAATTAGTATTTATTCATATACCTGATATGGTTGAGTTGATGGCACAATCAATAAAATACAATTCTCAAAATCTATTCACATACAGCATTCATTTTAATAGAGAAACCATAAACAAATTAATGTCTTGTGATCAATAATCTATGGAAAAACAGAAGTGAGGTAGATAAGGAATATTTGGTAGGCTTGGAGAAGGTAAGGTAAGTATTTTATACACAGGTCATAGAAGTTCTCTCTGCTTAGGTAAAATATAAGAAAAAACCTGGTGGAAAAAAAGAAGGTAGCCCGTGACTCTCTAAGGGTCCAGTGTCATTGGCATAAGGAAAGGCAAAGGCAAATGCTTTTAAAAGGGGTGTACGTGGTTCACTGCAGGAATGGCAAAAATGCCTGTATACCTACAGAGCAGAGTAGGTTGGTAGTAGGTAGGGAAAGTGATAGAGATGAGGTTAGAGAAGAAGTCAGTAGTAAGATCATGTAGGGCCCTATAGGCCATCTTGTCATTCAGTCTCAGTTAGATGGAAAGTTGCTGGTGAGTTTTGAGTAGAGAAATGATGTGATCAGCTTTACATTTTATGAGGATCACCCAGGATACAATATGGAGATGAGATTATAGGAGAAAAAGATAGTTAGATAAAAAACCAATTAGGAAACAACTGCAATAATCCAGGCAAGAAAAAATAATGGCATGGAATTAAGGTAGTAGCTCTAGAAGTAGTGAGAATTGATTTGGGATCTAATTTTGAAGGTAAAATTAGAAAATTTCCTGATAAATTGACTGAAGATCGTGAGACAAAGAGATGTAAAAGATGACTCCAAGCTGTTTGGCTTAAGCATCTGGAAGACAAAGTGAAAGGTGGAAGTTGGGCAGTGGTGAATAAAAATAAGATTTTGGATTTGGTTATATTAACTTTGAATCAGCTATCAGTCATTGCCATGGATAAGTAAGTGGGAAATTGGATGCAGAAGTACAGTGTTAAAAATTATTGGCTGGCAATTCAAATAAGGAAATCTTCAGTATAATGATGATTTTTAAAATTCTAAGGGTGAGTTAGACCATTTAGTAAGTGATTGCAGATAGGGAAGAAAGGACTGAGGAATAAGACTCATGGCACTTTAGTGCTTAGTGGTCTGGAAGAGAAGCAGCAGTCAGTAAGGTTTAGAAGGAGCAGCACGGTCCAATGTTGACAGTGGGGTGTTAAAGTCTCCCATTATTATTGTATGGGAGTCTAAGTCTCTTTGTAAGTCCCTAAGGACTTGCATGATGAATCTGGGTGCTCCTGTATTGGGTGCATATATATTTAGGATGTAATGGCCTTCTTTGTCTCTTTTGATCTTTGATGGTTTAAAGTCTGTTTTATCAGAGACTAGGATTGCAAGTCCTGCTATTTTTTGTTCTCCATTTGCTTGGTAGATCTTCCTCCATCCCTTTATTTTGAGCCTATGTGTGTCTCTGCATGTCAACATTAGACAGATTAATGAGACAGAAAGTCAACAAGGATATCCAGGAATTGAACTCAACTCTGCACCAAGCGGACCTAATAGACATCTACAGAACTCTCCACCCCAAATCCACAGAATATACATTCTTCTCAGCACCACATCGCACTTATTCCAAAATTGACCACGTAGTTGGAAGTAAAGCACTCCTCAGCAAATGTAATAGAACAGAAATTATAACAAACTGTCTCTCAGACCACAGTGCAATCAAACTACAACTCAGGACTAAGAAACTTGGTCAAAACCGCTCAACTACATGGAAACTGAACAACCTGCTCCTGAATGACTACTGGGTATATAACAAGATGAAAGCAGAAATAAAGATGTTCTTCGAACCCAATGGAACAAAGATACAACATACCAGAATCTCTGGGACACATTTAAAGCAGTGTGTAGAGGGAAATTTATAGCACTAAATGCCCACAAGAGAAAGCAGG
>NW_012105421.1:289698-295461 GCF_000951045.1 Mandrillus leucophaeus
ATACTATGCAGCCATAAAAAAGGATGAGTTTGTGTCCTTTGTAGGGACATGGATGCAGCTGGAAATCATCATTCTCAGCAAACTATCTCAAGAACAGAAAACCAAATACCACATGTTCTCACTCATAGGTGGGAACTGAACAATGAGATCACTTGGACACAGGAAGGGGAACATCACACATCGGGTCCTATTGTGGGGAGGGAGGAGAGGCGAGGGATAGCATGAGGAGATATACCTAATGTAAATGACGAGTTAACGGGTGCAGCACACCAACATGGTTCATGTATACATATGTAACAAACCTGCAAGTTGTGCACATGTACCCTAGAACTTAAAGCATAATAGAAAAAAAAAGGAAAAAAAAAAAAAAAAGAAGAAGGAGCAGCACTAAGGTAAAAAGAAGCCAATAAAAAGTGGAGCTCCTGAAACTAAGTGATACAAAATTACAAGAAAGAGGGACATACCTCTGGTGGGGAAGGTGGTAATGGGATCACAAGATGATGAGGAGTAGCTTTATTGGTATTGGTTCTGTTTTATTTCACAGTCTGGGTGGTTTTGAATGGTAATCAATTTATTATTTATTATGGCATATATTGTTATTTTGTTATGTAGTAAATATTGCATAATAGAAAATGAAAATAAGTTAAAAATTCATTGCCAAAGAAAAACATCATAGCATAGAAGAAAAGGGGAAATTATTTTGATGTATGTTTATAGAAAATAATTCACCACTGAAAGAAATGGGAAAAAGAAGAAACATACATTGTAAAATGTGAAATGAAGGAGGAGACATCCAGTTCTCTTGTTAACAGTTCCCTTGTTTACAGCTCTAGAAGCTATGTAACAGACATGCTACCAAATATTTATTACTACTACTTAACCCAAGAGAAATTGGTAATTTGTGAACAGTGTACATTTGGCAAAAAGTTACATATTGTATCTTTTGGAAAATCGTATGTTAAGCCATATAAAATAACTAAATTTTCTAGAATTTTTGTTGTGAAACATGCTGAAAATATTTACAACAAAAGCTGCTATGTTAATAGGAAAACAACAATAAAAAAAGAAGCCCTTTGGGTATATTCATTTATCTTATAAAATGCTATAGGAAAAATATATAATTTCCTCTTTAAAAAACTCATTTTGAAAACTTTCCCCCTTCAGAAAGAATAGTTCATTAGAAACATTTCCAAAGTTGTGTTTTCCTTTGTATTAACATAGCAAGAGTATATAAAAATTTATCTTGTGCCTTGAACACTGCTTTCACAATGAGAGAATGAACTAGACTTCTAGATAGAATTTCTATGCCCGAGTCCATATTTAAAAATGATAAGAATCGGTTATTTTTCCTGACCCATAATTGGAAAAAGGGTCATGACAGGGAGTAAGGGAGAGAGCATCAAAGGTATATGTCACATGGCAAGCAGCTCAACAATAAGACTGTTTATTCATTTATTATCAAAGATAAAAAGCATAGTACCAGCCAGCAGAAACTCTCTACTTCTCTCTCCATCTTCTTCTCTCTCTTTCTCTCTCAACTATTGCTTTCTCTATTTTTCTTCTTAAAAAATATAACAAAGCTAGTGATGTGGAATTGATCTCCATGTAATGTTAGAGATTGTTTCCTCAAGTTCTATTTAAATGTATGCCAAGGGAATCATTGCAGAAGAAAGCGGGGAAGCTTCCTGCAGCATGTATTGCTAGCTACCAGCTAAGTGCAGGAGGTAGAGTGAGACTCACCTTTTGAAATAATTTTCTATATTAAAACTGCTAGAGATGGAAAAGAGACATTCACTAAAACCTGTAGATATTATATTAGCCTGGTTATATATACCTCAATCTGTAAGAGCAATTCTTTGGATTATTTCTAAATCTATGTTGATTTAGTTATATAAAATGTCAGACTAATAATTTAATGTCACTATGGCAAAAAAAACTCTAATTTTTCTGAGTCACATTAGTAACCCATAAAAGGTTATGAAGTCTTATAAAGATATTTTAATGAAGCAACTCTTTTTGCCCAGTGACATATATGCTTACAATTGGAAAACATTATTGCTTAGTTAAGTTTCTCCCACTCTTTTGTTTAAATGTCTCATTTCCCATGGAGACTTTCATAATCTATATTATGGGGCAAAACTATTTTTGTCATAAATAAGTATTTTTCTATCTATGCTTCCATTATATCAAGATTAAGCATTTCTATCTTTTTAAAATAATTTATTCAGTACCACGTAGCCATGAATTTTTCAACTAAAATATCATTTTCTAAATTGACTTCTTTCTTTGGCATTCATGATTGTTTAGAGAAATAAAACATTATTATTATGATTTTTATCTGAGACCATGTATTACATCACTAATTATTCTATACATTTATAAAGCAGCCTATACCTATCCAGAAGATTACAGCCTCAAAAGTTTATACAAATGTAGCTGAATATGAGTGAAATTCATAGAAAAGTACATAAATATAAATGTGGCTTGTTTGATCATCTTAGGCAAGAGTGTTAACACCCTGGGAGGAAATGCTGATAAATGAATTAACTCAGGCCCTATTTGCAATTCTATAGTGAACATTTGTCATGTGATTGTCTTCTGAAACATTAATATCTGTTAGTGAATTTTAAGGAGCTTGAATTTTTACAAGTATTCTAGGACAGATATAATTAAATATGTTATAATCATTTGTTTAATGCCTGCCTACCAGACAAGAGGAAAAAAGAAATGCCTGCTTTTATCATTCCTGAGAACTCAACACATAGTGTTGAATGAATGAATAAATATTGAATTATTGTGTATAGTAATGTCTGCTTTAAGTCAACTTTTTCACCACTGATAATAAGGTATTCCATATCAAAACTTTCTTCTTCAGGATAGAATGATACACAACTTTAAGTCACATATTTGTTTTATCAGAAGATTCAATCAGGTAATTCAGAATATGTTTATATAATTTTTTAAATTATCCTCAAAATTAAAACATGAAAGCAAAGCCATTTGGGGGGAAACTTGAAAATCCCCAAAGAATACAAGTACAGAATCTCAGAAGTCAGATAACTACAATGTAAAATATACAAGAAAAGATATAGCTCACAACTACCATTATTGAAATTGAAGGCAATAATAAGCCAGTAAGGGAGATAACTGAGAGTAGTACAGCCATTATGGAAAACAGTATGAATTTTCTTCAAAAAATTAAAAGCAGAACTACCATGTGATCCAGGGATCTTACTTCTGGGTATATACACAACAGAAATGAAATCAGTGTCTCAAAGAGATATCTGAGCTTCCATGTTCATTGCAACATTTTTTACAATAACCAAGGTATGAAAACAACCTAAGTGTACTGGAAGACAGAATTAAATTAAAATAAGCTTATTTTTATCAGAAGAAAATGATTCTTATTTTAACGCAGATGCGTGTCCTTTCACCATAAAACTGTTTGAACTAATAAATTTCTCTAAAGTTGGAGGATACAAAATCAACTTACAAAAATCAGTACCATTTCTACATACTAACAACTATATGAAAAAGAAATTAGGAAAACAATCCTATTTCCACTAGGATAAAAAATGAAATACTTAGGAGTAAATTTAGTAAGGAAATTAAGCTCTGCAAACTAAAAACTATAAAACATTGATGAAAGAAATTGAAAATTACACAAATAAATGGAAATATATGCTGCGTTCATCTGTTAGAAGAATTAATATTGTTAAAATGTCCATCCTACCACAGATTCAATGCAATTCCTGTCAAAATTCAATGTTATTCTTTACAGAAAATTTTTGTAATCCTAAAATTTATACAAATCAATAAAAGACCTTGAATAGCCAAAGCAATCTTGATCAAAAAGACCAAAGCTGAAGTCATCACACTGCCAGATTTTAACATCTATTACAAAGCTATAGCAATCAAAACAGCATTATTCTGGCATAATGATAGACACATCAACCAATGCAGTAAAACCAAGAGCCCAGAAATAATGCACACATCTTCTGTCAACTGATTTTTGGCAAAGGAGCCAAGAACACACAATGGATAAAAAACAATATCTTCCACAAATGGTGATGGGAAAATTGGATATTACAGATAGAAGAATAAAAATGGATGCTTATCTTACCCCTGATGGAATAATCAACTCAAAATGGATTAAATACTTTAACATAAGACCTGAAACTGTAAAACTACTAGAAGAAAACAAAAGGGAAACACTGGTCTTGCCAGTGATTTCTTGGATAAAATCCCCAAAACACAGGCAACAAAAGCAAAAATAGACAAATGGGATTGCATCAAACTGAAAAGCTTCTGCACAGCAAAGGAAACAATCAAGAGTGAAGAGAGCACGCAGATTGAGAGAAAATATTTACAAATTATACATTGGATAAAGGATCAATATCCAAAATATACAAAGAACTATTCAATAATAAGAAACAACCTATTTAAAATTGGGCAAAGGACTTGAATAGGCTTTTCTCAAAAGAAGACATACCAATAGGCAACAGATATATGAAGAAATGTTCAACATCCCTAACCATCGGAGAAATGCGAATTAAAACCCTGTGAGATATAACTTCACACCTGTAAGACTGGCTACCAGCAAAATAAGAAAGACAAGTGGTGACAAGGATGTGTAGAAAGGGAAACCTTATACACTGTTGGTGTTATTTTGAATTCGTATGGCTATTTTGGAAATTGTATTAAGGTTTTTCAAAAATCTAAAAAGAATTACCATATGATCCAGTGATCCACTTCTGCATATATGCCCAAAGGAATTGAAACCAGTATTTAGAAGAGATACCTGCACTCTCATACTCATCGCAGAGTTATTCACAATAGCCAATATATAAAAACAACTTAAGTAACCATCAATAAATGAATAAAGAAAAACATGGCATGTATACACAATAAAATATTCAGCTTTAAAAAGCAGAAAATCCTGTCATTTGTCATTTGCCATTGGTGAACCTAGAGAATGAAATAAGCCAGCACAAAGAGACAAATACTATATGTGGTATTTGTCATACCATATATTTCACATACTTATATGTGAAATCTAAAAAAGTTAACTCGTAGAAATAGAGAGTATAATGGTGGCTACCAGAAGTTGTGAGGGAGGAAGGACAGACAGGGAAAAGGGCAACATTGGTCAAAAGGTACAAAGTTTCAGTTAGGATACATAAGTTCTGGTGTTCTATCGCACTCACGGTGACTATAAGCTAAAACAACAGGACTTGCTATTGGTTTGGAGGTAAAGATCAAGGAAAGAGTGAGGACAAGCCTGACTTCTTGATTTTTGTCTTGATAAACTGGCTGAATTGTGATACAAAAAAAGTAGAAACTAGCTTTGAAAGACATTGGAAATCAAGAGTGTTATTTAGATAGCTAAATGAGGGATAACTATTAGACATTGAAGAGGCACTGGCAGGTGGACACTTAGATTAACATGTATGTAGAAATGTCATATAACAAAGAGCTGTTTTGTAAGATATTTTTACTGTTTTTTCCACTTAGTGTGAAGTAAGCATTTGACTGGTTTTTTAAATGAACGTTTGATGTGATATTTGAATATGATTGCTTCAGTTATGTTCAAATCTCTATTGGTGTGTTTGACAAGACAAGGGTAATTTTGACAATTTCTTTTACAATAAGTTATGAGAGAGATAAATTCTTTCAAATTTGATTGATCTATCAGGAAACAAAAGGCTTATACTCTTTTTCATCTAAGTGGTAATTACTGCTAATTTGTACTTTTATATTGCT
>NW_012105421.1:301029-309329 GCF_000951045.1 Mandrillus leucophaeus
TGGTGGTTTGCTAGCAATCTTTATCCTTTCCTAATTGTTGCTGCATCATCCTGATTTCAGTCGTCATCTTTACATGGCATTCTCCTGTGTCTGTGTTCAAATTTCCCCTTTTTATAACAACAGTCATGTTGGACTAGGGGCCTATCCTATTCCACTATAACCTCATCTCAGCTTATTACATCTGCAACATTATTTGCAATAAGGTCTGAGCCCATTTCAATTACAGACCCTTTCACCAGTATGCTAGGCCTACAAAGTCACTAGAAGTATTTTTTGTAAATTCCTCCAATTTCTTCATCAATCCATCGCTCAAGGACTTTCTGGGTAGACAGGTGGGATATAGGGTAGAATTAATCCAGATTTATTCTAAATATTACTCAAAGTATTTTTATTCCTTCCCTATCAATAGGGATCACCAAATCAAATTTAAACGAGTGCAGTGGACTAGAATAGGGTCTCTATAGAGAGTGATGGGCCTATAGCAATTTGAAGCACACCTGTTTCATCTTAAGCAGACAACAGCAAATTGCTGCCACACAGGAATATGAGCTCAGTGTTGCCAGGTCTTAATAAAAGAAGGTAAAAATAAAAGTTTCAATGTAAGCTTCTTGGCACATAAATCAACTGCTTTAAAAACACTACAGAGGCCAAAATTATGAGGGCCAAATAAAGCATGTCAATAGGCCAGATCCAGACTGCAGGCTGCCAGATTGCAATCTCTGTTCTGTATGATGTGCAGGGATTTCTAGCCAATTTGTGGGTTTGTATGGGCCAAATTTGAATTGGGGTTTTTAATCATTCGACCCAGAAACCATTGGAATCACAGCTCTAGCTCGCACTAATCCATTAAATTCAGAATCTCAAAAAAGTGTGGCCATATCAATAAATAAAGCATAATTACAATTTCGTTATATCTTCCTTTCTTATCATACCCTCTAAATCAGTTTCCTCAATCTTTTTCTGATTTTTGGTTAATCAAATTGGCAAATTCTTGAAATTTACCTGTTTATGACCTTCATTCCCTCCTCTGGCTTGGCACTTTAATGTCCTGGCAATACAGAGTTTGGATTCTGCCCACTAACAAGCAACAGCATGGGCATGAAGGAAAATGCTAGCTTTCTTGTGGTAGCGAGGGAGGGTTTTCTCTAGCAAACAACATGACAACAGGGAGTTTCAGATGACTTCCTATCTGGCAGCCTCCATGTCCAGGTCCTCTAAACCCTTCTAGACATTTTTTTTTTGTTTCTATCAGTTATTCATTAGTTTCCTAACCTTCACACAATTAACCTGATGAGGTTATGAATTCAATTGATATGATAGTTTAGCAATCTGCAGAATCAATAACTAACTGGTGACTACAGCAGTTCTTCTATAAAGAGAAAAATGTCTTTCAGCAGAATCAGAAAGTCCCTGGGTTTCATTCCATGATACAAAGTGATTAATTTTGAGCTTATTATCCTCTTACTTTCAATTGTCCAATACTATCAGAAGCAATCACCATACACAGGGACCCTGGAATTCACATTCTATGGCAGCAGCTGCTTAGATTCTAGGGCTTCACCCTCATGGGTCCAGGTTACATTTTTGACTAATGGGCTGTTAATTTCCCTTCCTAGGATATAAATTGGGATCTCATTGTCTCAGAATGATAACCAATTCCCATTTCCAAGACAAAATTGCAGCCAGCTAATTCACCCTCTGGAAGCAATTTTTGTATTTGTTAGGATTCCTTGGTTGCAAGCAACAGTAGCCAAATTAGTTTAATGGTGATAGAGACAAAAGAATTTTAGATGGATGTTAGTTTTGAAAGTATAACTCAAGTGATCGAAAAATGTAAACACCTTTATTTTGCTAAATTTAACTTGAACAAAAATTTTTTATCTAAGATCTCTAAATTGCAGGCAACAAAAGCGAAAATTTAAAAAACGAGATTACATCAAGCTAAAAACTTTGTTGCACAGAAAATGAAACACTCAACAAAATGAAGAGACAGTCTACAGATGGAATAAAATATTTGCAAACTATCAATGAAACAATGATTAAAACAAAAAGAATCTAATTTAAAATGGGCAAAAGACCTGAATAGACATTTCTCAAAAACAGACATACAAATGGCAAACAGGTTTGTGGAAAATATTCATCATCACTAATCATAAGGAAAATACAAATAAACACCACAATGATATGTCATTTCATCCTCGTCACCTCATCTCAGTTAGAATACCTACTGTATTGTATGACAAAAAAAATAACAAATGCTGATGAGGATACAGAGAAAGGGGAATCATACACTGTTGGTAGGAATGTAAAGTAGTGCAGCCATTATGAAAAAACAATATGGAGTTCTCTCAAAAACTACAAATCGAACTACACTACGATATAGCAATCCCACATCTGGCTATATATTCAAGATAAATAAAATCAATGTGTAGAAGAGATATTTGCACTCCCTTGTGTACTGTAGCACTATACACAATAGCCAAGATACAGAATCAATGGATGAATGAATAAAGACAATGTAGCATATATACACAGTGGAATACTATTCAGCCATAAAAAATGAAATTTTGTCATTCACAGGAACATGGATGGAACTAGAGGACACCATGTCACGTGAAATAAGCCAAGAACAACTATGCTAAACACTGCACGTTCTCAAGTTTTGAAAAGAAGATCTCATAGGAGTTAAAAGTAAAATACAGGATACTAGAGGATGGGAAATGTAAGGAGAAGAAGAGGATAAGGGGAGATTTGCCATAAAATACAAAATTACAGCTAAATATGAAACTAGCCTAAATGTCCCAGAGAACTGATGTTTACTGTATTTTTTCTTTAGGATAAATATAGAAATTGACCCTCCAGGTATCAAAGCTTGAAACTTACATTTGTCTTATCTGAGTTCTTTCCTCAGGAAAATACCCCCAGGCCTCCCAGATAGCATCAAGAAACTGAAACTCACCAGATCACTGCATTGAGTGAGATGCCAGACACCCTATCCATCATGATTCCTGTTTTCCAACTCCTCTTTACCCCTCTTTAATTCCTGTTTTCCCACACATGGTTACATTTCTTCCCTATCATATAAACCCCTAATTTAGCCAGTTGAGGAGACAGATTTGAGATTGATCTTCTGTTCTTCTCAGCTTCGGCACCCAAATAAAGCCCTTTCCCTGCCAATACTTGTTTCAGTGATTGGCTTTCGGTGCAGTGAGCATCAAGACTTAGACCAAACCTCTGACATTTTGGTAACATATAGAATGAATAAGTTCTAGTGTCTCTATCACTCTAGCATGACTATAGTTAACAACAATATAGTATCAGATAACTAGGAGCACACTGAATATTACTAACACAAAAATATGATAAATATTTGAAATGATGAATATGCGAATTACCCTGGTCTCATTTCTATACCTCATATTCATTGAAACATCACAGTGTACCCCACAAATATATATAATTATTACATGCCATTTTAAAAAATAAGATAAAAATTAGCCATTTTTAAAAGGGCTTATAATAATACCTACTCCATATGATACTGAATTGACGTTTGTGTAATATCTTGCAAACTCTAAAGTAGTAGGTAAACAAAAAAAAAAAGAAATTGGTCTATGTAAACAATGGAAGATTATACAACTGATGCAGAATTTTTCTTCTTGGTCACTTTGCAAGCCAGGGACTCCCCTGTGGCAATGCTCCACCCAGGCCTCACTCAGCCACACTGGCATGCCCCAGCTGTCCCGTGTTATAGCTGGTACCCATGTTCAGCAGTTCCCAAGTTCTTGTACAGCATCCATGAAGAATGAGGATATGCTGGACATTGAAGTATGAGGAGGGTGGAGAGGAATTTTATTGAGCAACGGAACAGCTCTCTGCAGAGAGGGGACAAAGACAGTAGTTTCCCTACCCAAAGGTGGGAAAGTCCCCTATTTGGCTGGGTGCTGGGTCTTTTATGGACTCAGAATGGGGAGTGTGTGCTGATTGGTTTGTGAGTGTTTAAGAAAGGCTAAAGCAAAGACACCACTCAAAGGTGAGCATGACAGTGTAGAAAAACCAATTAGGAAAGGGTAGGTATATGTAAAATAGGTGAAAGGTTTGGACCAATTAGAGAAAAGTGCACCAAACAGAAAGACAAGTTCTCAATCCGGTCTGAGAATGTAACTTGTAGCTTAGCTTTCAGGCTGTAAACTGTCCTCAGCTTGGAGGTGGGGTTTCACCAGGGAACCACCCCTATCTGCCTAGGCATTTGGCTGCCTCCTGCTACTCTCACAGCCATGAAAAAGGATAAAATCCTGTCATTTGCAGCCACATGGATGGAAATGGAAGTCATTATGTTAAGGAAAATAAGCCCATCACAGAAAGACAAATATCTCATGTACTCACTCATATGTAGGAGCTAAATAAGTGGATCTCATGGTGGTAGAAAGGAATGTTGGTTTTACCATAAGCTTGGAAGGGAAGGACAAAGCGGGAATAAAGCAAAATTGGTTAAGAGGTATAAAAACACAGTTAGATAGAAGGAATAAGTTCCAATATTCAATAGTACAGTAGGAAAATTATAGTTCACAATAACGTATATTTCAAAATAGCTAGAAAAGAAAAATTATAAGACAAAGAACACAATAGAAGAGAAATGATAAACACTTCAGAGATAGATATTGCAATTACTCAAACTCGGTCATATCACATTATATACAGGTGTCAAAATATCACATGTACCCTGAAAATATGTACAAATATTCTATATCAATAAAAAATATTTTAAAAGTTAAATTAAAAAGTTATCTTCTTTGTTAGGTAGTCAGTACAATTCAAAGGACTCTTCCTGTGTCTTTCTGCTGTTCTCCATGCTTGGAACATCGTAACTTCAGGGGAGGGTGTATAAACATGTGATTGTCCTCAGATTTTCAGTGGCCTCCAATTATGATATAGCTTGTTCTGCCTGGTTTTAAGTTTCTTGTGGTGGCAGTCACTTGTTGATATCCATAGTACCTGCCAAGCTCTAATTTTTGATATTTGTATGTTATGGTCATTCAACTTCAAATCCCAGTTTCTTCTTGTCTAAATTCTGGAGATGTTCAAAGGAATAGATCCCTTACTAATTCTAATTTTCTGTCACATCACCTCAGAATCTTCTTGTAAGGTGTCACTTCTAATTTCAGCCATAATTGAAGTGGACAGTTTCATGTGGGCTTTAACTCACTTTATGCCTTCAGCACTTCATTGCAAAGACACAATGTCCCATGTTACACTTTCGCTCCCAGGACCTTCTCCAATGCTGTGATAGCCGAACTGGCCTGAATATATGTATAGCTCAGAAGGGAACTAACATTCTCAGGAGTAACTCTTAACCACTGAGGGATGGGAGCCAATGACTAAAATATTTCTGCCTTCTACACTTGGAAAAAAAGTTCTAGAAGACATTCTCTAAGCCTCTCAGGAGGTTGTGGCAAAATAAAGTCCCCTTTGCCCGCAATGGAAATTTCAACAATACACTCTTCTACTGGCTTTTCAACTGCCCTATTTCACTCTCCTCAGTTCCTCCTTCTGCTCCCAAGGATCATCTTGCAAATGAATAAATGACATACAAGTTCTTATCATAGCCTCTGCTTCTGGAAAACTCAAGATAGTTCTCATCTCAGACAACTCTCCAACTGAAGCATGGGGACAATTTTTCATAACACACTGTCTCTATTCTGTAGCTCACGCTAAAACTTCATAAACTACTATCAAGTTTGTTTTCTACTATGTAAAGACATCCCTGGAAATTTAGAGAAAAAGAAAAACCTTTCTCACTCTTATAGTGCCTCATTCTTGCAGTTGAAAATCAGGTTTCATGACTTTTGCAGTCTCGTGAGATTTAAAAATTTGTCTATCGAACAGTAAAGCTGAACATTGACTTCTTTGCTTGCAGTTGTTTTGCCCTCACCCTGAAGCAACAGTAGCTTCCATTCCAGTGGACAGAGTACCACAAGGTAAAAGGTTTTTTAACTACCAAAAGTATTATCTTGACATATTTTGTATTGAATATAACTACAGAGAGAAAGTTCCGATTCTGTATAATTTAGATTACAGTAGGATGAGGAGCAGTTAGAAAGTAAGAGTGAAACCAGAAGTCGGGGCTACCATTTCAATCAGCTTTGGAAGGAAGATGGTAGTAGATGAACAGGGTTATGGGCACATACATGTTTTATTTATTTTGCATTTTATTGTATATTTGTTTGTTTCTATTATTCATCTCTTCTAGGTGCTGAGTATATAGTAGTAAAAAATATAGTTAAAATAACCACTGTTCATATGGAGTATGATACAGAAATGTAGGCATCCACCAAATATTCAGGCTCTGTGTTGCCATTCAAGAGTAGCTACCTAAAAAGAATTGCATTCACATCTTACCAGGTATTATCATTAGAATTTGAATGGAGGTAAAGGTGGTTATTTCTGCACTGTGGCCTTTAAGAAACAGGAATGGCTCCTGGAATAACTTTGGTAGCTACAGTTACAAGGTAGCAGAGCCTTAATCAGCCTCGGTCACTACGTGGAGCATGACACCCTCCCAAACCACTGACCATAAAACTCATTGAACATCTATGTGAGCCAAAAATAAACCATATTATGTTAGCCTACTCAAATGTAAGGGCTTGGTTGTTTCAACCACTACTGGGAATTATATTTGGTGGGAGGGACAGACAAAAACAAGATAAATAACAAAAACATATATTTTGTTATGAACAGAGCAAAGGCCATTGCAGGCAGAAAGAATATCATGTGCAAGAGTCTCGGCTACAAGCATACTAGATTGTTGGAGGAAGAGATAAAGGGCCATCATGACTGGGGCAGAAATTAGAGATGATGAAGATGGCAGTATAATTTGTAATGGGAACAAATAATGCAGGGTCCTGTAGACCATTGTGAGTAGCTGGACTGTTATTCAGAATGGAATGAAAATCTTTTGGAATATTTTGAGTGTAATTTGCCTTGTGTTTCACCATACTTCCTCTTGCTTCTTCTTCATTGTTTGAGAATATGTTGAGAGTAGATACAGAAAGACCAGTTAAGAAACTTCAGGTGAGACATAACTGTGACTTTGATTAAGGTGTGATGGCATTGGAGGTGTGACAAGAATTTGTATCCTGGATATATTTAGCCTAAAATAGAGAGCGAAGGAGGAGCTAAAGAAGGCTCCAAGATTTTATCCTGAAAAACTGGAAGGGTGGATTTGCCATTCACTGCATTAGAGAACACTGTGAGGGGCATAGGTTTGAGCTGTGTGGCATATAAGAAGCTCAGTTTAGGGTATGGTATGTTTATTATGCATGTTAAATATCTAAGGGGAGGGAGCAAGTAGGCAGGTGGTTTGTTAGTCTAGAGTTCAAAGAAGAAATTTGTGCTGGAGGCATTCATACAGGAATTGTCAGTTTATATTTAAAGCTCTGACAGTTATGAAATCTAAAGGAAATGAATTTAGAGAGAGTGATAAGTCTAAGTTGTAAGCTCTCAACAATCCTACTTCAAAGATCAGGGAGATAAGAAGGAATCAGCAAAGGAGAATGAGGAGAAGAAACCAAAGAGTTAGTAAGAAAACCAGACCAGTGTCACATCTTAGGAGTCAAGTGAAGAAGGTGGCTCAAAGAAAAGGGTGATTACCTACAGCAAATGTTTCTGGAATTTAAAAATATCACAACTGAGAAATGATCACTAAGTTTAATAATGCTGATTGGTGATCCTGATACAAGAATTTCGATAAGAGAGGAGAGAAAGAAATTTGAAACAGGGTAGATCACACTTGCAAGTTTTTCTATAAAGGGAGGACAGAAATAGAGCAATAGTTGAAGATGGAAATGGGCTAAGAGGAGAGTGGTTTTAAGATGGAAAAACATAATAGTATGCTTATATAAGGATAGATATATGTAGTGGAAAATATAATTAACTTTTTAATATTTATAACATACATTGAATATTAATATATATTTGCAATTGAAATAAACTCACATGTAGTATGTTTGCTAATAAGAAGAGTTTTGTTAAGAGGACTATATTGAAGATAAAAGAGAAAAAAGGAGTGCATGATAGTTTAATATTTTCGGAAAGTCAAGTGAGTATCTAATTGAGATCAGGGAAGGAGATATAATTCCTCCATGTTAACAAGAGAGAAGTCTGAAAGGGTGACTGACAGTAGATTCACAACTAGAGAGATGGGTAAGAAAATATGGTAGGTAATGTCTAATGGCTTCTATAATCTCTCTGAGGTGAGATACAAAATCATCAACTTGAATGCAGAAAGCTGAAACTGGACC
>NW_012105421.1:313539-313851 GCF_000951045.1 Mandrillus leucophaeus
CTCAGCTCACTGCAAGTTCCACTTCCCCGGTTCACGCCATTCTCCTGCCTCAGCCTCCCGAGTAGCTGGGACTACAGGCACCTGCCACCACTCCCGGCTAATTTTTTGTATTTTTAGTGGAGAGAGGATTTCACCGTGTTAGCCAGGATGGTCTCGATCTCCTAACCTCGTGACCCTCCCACCTCAGCCTCCCAAAGTGCTGGAATTACAGGCGTGAGCCACCAGGCCCAGCTCATTATCTGAAGTTATCTTAATTTACTTCTTTGTTTTTTATTATCTCCCTTCCCCCAGTTAAAACGTAAACCTCATAAG
>NW_012105421.1:313901-325331 GCF_000951045.1 Mandrillus leucophaeus
GCTTCTGCAAAGCAAAAGAAACTATCATCAGAGTGAACAGGCAACCTACAGAATGGGAGAAAATTTTTGCAATCTACGCATCTGACAAAGGGCTAATATCCAGAATCTACAAAGAACTTAAACAAATTTACAAGAAAAAAGCAACCCCATCACAAAGTTGGCGAAGGATATGAACAGACACTTCTCAAAAGAAGACATTTATGCTGCCAACAACCATATGAAAAAATGCTCATCATCCCTGGTCATTAGAGAAATGCAAATCAAAACTACAATGAGATACAATCTCACACCACTTAGAATGGCGATCATTAAAAAGTCAGGAAACCACAGATGCTGGAGAGGATGTGGAGAGATAGGAATGCTTTTACACTGTTGGTGGGAGCATAAATTAGTTAAACCATTGTGGACAACAATGTGGCGATTCCTCAGGGATCTAGAACCAGAAACACCATTTGACCCAGCAATCCCATTACTGGGTATATAACCAAAGGATTATAATTCATTCTACTATAAAAACACATGCACATGTATGTTTGCTGTGGCACTATTCACAATAGCAAAGACTTGGAAAAAAATGCCCATCAGTGATAGACCAGATAAAGCAAATGTGGCATATATATACCATGGAATACTATGCAGCCATCAAAAAGAATAAGTTCATGTCCTTTGAAGGGACATGGATGAAGCTGGACACCATCATTCTCAGCAAACTAATACAAGAAAAGAAAACCAAACACCACATGTTCTCACTCATAAGTGAGCAAAAATGAAATTGCCCAAGCCATAACAATTATATGTAAAATATGTGAAAGTTGAGCAGTGTTTTTTTCTCTTTGGGCTATCTTTGTATACTCTGCAAACATTTTTTTCTTGGGAGAAGGAGATTAGCAAAATCTGAATTTATCCCAGTGTTCTTCAGGTAGGCAATTCTTTTCTCGTATCAAAACTTCATGTCCTTTCCTACCTTTCTGAACGCCCATGTGGCAGGCTAGTTCTAAAAGAGTTCTCAATAATTCCCACCTTCTGGTATTCACACTTTGGTGCAATTTCTTCCTCTTATACGTGGGTTGCTCCTAGTGACTAGCTTCTAATTAACAGAATATGGCAAAAGTGATGGGATGTTACTTCTGAGATAAGGTTAGAAGAAATTCTGTTTTCTATCCCTTTCTTGCTCTCCCTTGCTTCTCACTCTCTGGCTACTTTAATGAAGCTAGCTGCCATGTTTGGAGTTGCTTTATGGAAAGACCCATGTGAGAAGGAACTGAGATCCTTAGACTCTCAGTCCACAGAGAACTGAATCGTACCAATACCCACCAAGTAATCTTGGAAGCAAATTCTTCATCAGATGAACTTTGAGATGACTTCAGTGGACACTTTGATTGCAACCTTGGGAAAATCCCTAATATCTGACCCACAAATATTGTGAGGCAACAAATATATGTTTTTTAAGCAGTTATATCTTGTAGAAATTGGTTAAACAGCAATAGATAACTATAACTACTATACCCTTATAATTCCATTCCTGCTTTAGGTTCCTTGCAAATTTTGCAGCTTTTTTGAAATACTGACCTCAGATTTTCACACGGTTTCTTCTTTCTTTTTTTAACTTTCATTTTCAGTTCAGGGGTACATGTGTAGGCTTGTTACATAGGAAAACTTGCATCATGGGGGTTTGTTGTGCAGACTGTTCCCTCACCCAGGTATTAGGCCTAGTACCCATTAGGTATCTTTCCTGATCCTCTCCCTCCTCCCAACCTCTACCCTCCAAAAGGCCCTAGTATGTATTGATCCCCTCTATGTGTCCATGTGTTCTCATCATTCAGCTCTTCCTTGTTTTCATTCAAGTTTCAGCCAAAATGTCATCTCTCCAGGGAGAACTTGCTTGACTGACCACTCTTTTTAGCAGTGCCTTGATATTCTCTGTCCCATTATGCTGTATTATTTTCATGAAAATGCTTATCATTATCTGAAGTAATCTTTTTTTTTTTTTTTTTTTTTTTTGAGAAGGAGTCTCGCTCTGTGGCCCAGGCTGGAGTGCAGTGGCGCAATCTCAGCTCACTGCAAGTTCCACTTCCCCGGTTCACGCCATTCTCCTGCCTCAGCCTCCCGAGTAGCTGGGACTACAGGCACCTGCCACCACTCCCAGCTAATTTTTTGTATTTTTAGTGGAGAGAGGATTTCACCGTGTTAGCCAGGATGGTCTCGATCTCCTAACCTCGTGACCCTCCCACCTCAGCCTCCCAAAGTGCTGGAATTACAGGCGTGAGCCACCGCGCCTGGCCCCTAGTAGTTTTTTTTTGGTATCTTTCCTGATCCTCTCCCTCCTCCCAACCTCTACCCTCCAAAAGGCCCTAGTATGTATTGTCTTATACACATCTAGATGTGTATAAGAGACAGGTCCAAAGGTCTTCATGATCAATATTCTCACCATTTTTATTTTGCACAAAATGAGGTAAAAACAAAAAAAGATGATTTTGACATATACTACATTTCAAACTTGCATTTTTCTGTATTTTGATACTATGTTCATCCATATTTTCATATAGCAACATATTATCTGCATTATTAAAATTATTTGATTTTCTTTGTTGTGCTTATGCAAGAAGTGTTGGCTTCCTCAGTAAAGTTTGAAATTTAAAAAATATTTAAAATATTAATTATTAACAATTTACTTTGTTTTACCTAGACTATTTGTTTCTTAAAAAGATATATGTATATATACATATATTTAAGAGGCAATAGAATTTTCTTCTTCATCCTTTTTAATACCAATTCTCACTCTCTCGTTTGTCCTAAAAAAATACTTTGATTAGATTAAATATAGCTTTAGTTTAGTGAAATCAGGTTAACTCAAAGGCTAAAGGTTGGCCTGCCCATGTTTTAATCAAAAGGCAAGTAAGCTGAACTCATTTAGAATTCTACCACAACAGAAGAATTCGGTTAGCTAAATTCTAGATAATCAGCTTTGGGCAGATTATTTAGCTTTATTGCACTTCCGTTTTCTGGTATATGAAACAGGAAGATAAAAATAGTAATATATTAATTCCTTCAAAGGAAAGATGAGAAATGATATATGTGTTAGCATTTTGTACACTGTAAAATACTGTGCATTTTAGAAAACTTTATTTAAAAAGTATTTCATACAAAGAATGGTAAGTAAAATGAATAAGTGACATGCTTCCGAAATTTTATAAGATTTTGAATACTACTACCTACCTAGAAAAATGAGAACATGCTGACTTAGTTTTCTTCAATTTACAACATTCTTAAATGTTAAGTCAATTCTTTTATATCTTTACCTCATTTTTTATACTATGGAGTGACCACAAACAAACAGTAATCTGGAGGCCAAAAATTCTTAGAAGATGATTGGTTTACCAAATCATAGTGAAATAAAAAATCACAGAAGAGTTAACCGGAGAAGAAAGCTACAGAAAATGTGATATGTACTGGAAGAAAGAAACATTAAAATGAGCTCATTTTTATCAGAAGAAAATGGTTCTTATTTTATAAGAGATGCATGTCCTTTCACAATTACAGAAGCTGAAATATAACTGTAATCTACAACCATAAGGTAAGATTTCCATCTTTATGTGACATGAAAAATGTACCAAGCCAAGACTTTCCCATAAACAAAATTGCTTTCTCCGACTCACACTTTAATGCAAGATATCAATCATGTGGTGGATTTTATTACTCAGAATTTAGCTTTGTTTCTTGACAGATTGCTTGCATTCAGCTTGAAGTACAATTGTATATCATCCCTATTATATACACATCTGAATTTGTGAACCCTTTTTTATTTTAAAAAGAGTATTATAAATGGGAAGAAATACCTGGTGAGGTAGAATGAGTTTGACATCGACGATATTAACTGAATGGTATGGTTTTGATAACGCGTCATTATTTATCCACAGTAGGTCTGAGGCTGCAGGCTTTATACAATACATCAGGGGATAGCAATGTCTCCTGGCTCTACAAAGGATCCCTTTATTTTGACATCTTTTCTTTCTCTTTCACATGATTCTATTTGTAAAACCATGCTCATTTTGAATAAAAAGGCAGTAACCATACCAAGACAATGCACTGACTTGACATACATTTATAGGATGCATATTCATAGAGCAAGACCACCAAAAGTACATTTAAAAAAAAATAAATCTACTATGACATATACAGATAATTGGAAGTAGTGAAAACAACACTTGTGCTATTTGTGGTCAGGAGTTCTTACACTCTATAAATAGCTTTAGTTTAAAAAGGGCTATAATGACCTGCATCATTCACAGTCTACCATGAATTTAGTATTCTTTGGGCACACAAATACATAGCAATACAATTAAAATGAGGAGATAGAGCTATGAAATGAAGAGTTCACACCTAAAGTTGCCATACAATTTTCAGTCTACTTCTAGATAGGAAAGGTGTAAAGAATCTCTCGTGCTGTCCTGTCCAGAGGGTCACATTGGGAATTGTATTTGCTGAAGTCGTGGCAGATATGCAGTCCTACTGAATTCCAGCTGCTCGTGAATAAGCAGAATACTTTAAAAACCTTTTAACCTATCTGTGATGAAAAATACATGCTAGTTTAAACTTCCTTAGAACTTTAAATTAGCCATTGCAGCACACTGGGCTGCATGGCCCAGTAGTCCTAAAATCATCAAATGTTAAGAAGAAAAGAAGCTCTGTGATTCCCCCGACCGCCTTCAAAAAAAAAAAAAAAAAACTTAACCAAGCCCATTTAGATGGCTTTTCTTCTTAGAAAAACATTTAATTTCCAGGACTGCCTTAGCTGTCATACTGTTGGGTATGATTTTTGTTATTGAAAATAAAGGATAAAAGCCTGATCCCAATGCAATCAAATTTAACTTGGGATAACTGACTAAGAACCATATTCAAATGCTTAGAAGTGGCGATACTTTTAGATAACTCATCTCTATGTAATCCCTACTTAAATGTGCTTATACAGATGAGTCCTATCTCCACGGCTTTGCTTTCATATTCTTTTAACAATGCTAAAATGAAATAAAAGAGCTGCTAAATACATTTCATTATTGTTTTGAGAAGTCTGGTTTAAAGACTTGCATTGTGAGGCATCATGGGCTCAGTGTCTGCATGATCAAGTGTTCAGCTTTCTTAAGGCTGAGTCTCATCAAGCTTAACTTTCAGTTGTGTGGAAATCTGGCTATAAAGGGTAGGTCTAGATTCCTGACAACTGCTTTCTTTCTCCTGCTCTGAGTAAAAGTCAAGAAACCGTTCTCTCATCTAATTTGATAAGAAATATATTTATCATGGTAATGTCATGGTCTTTTAAAATCCCTATCTTCATGTGAAATGAGTATGTGCTGTTATTAGTGGCCACAGGATGAAGTGTCCATAGCAAGCTTGTATCCCCAAGCTCATTTTTGGAAAAGCATTCTCATTATTAACTGTTCTTGATCACATATGCTGTTACACAGTTTAACCAGAACACTATTAGTGGTCATTCACCATGGATTGGAACTAGCACATGGTCTCATAGGATTACCTGGGGTAATATTCGATTTTCTTATTATTGAAGACAGAATCAATATCTGTCACAGACAAACAGTTTAATAAATATAAGGCATTGGAAGTGTAGGCAATAATTTCATGAGTATTTTAACATATATTCAATATCAAATAAATCCACTTTTTCTATTCAGTTTTTGTGAAGACTACAAATAATATTCTTAGCATTTTTCTTTATTATTGTATTAAATATCATATTAAGCCAGTTGTATGTATTATTTCAGCAAATGTATAAAGTGCCTGGCATTCAGAAGGAAATCAATGGTAATACTTATCACTATCTGCCTACATTACACATGTCCCTTTGTAAACTGACCTGCTTAGCTCTACTGTCAGTCAATCATACTCTGAGTTGCATAGACACTAGTGAAGACCCCCTCTATGTACAGCAGGAATACTTACCAATGGTACATGTAATTAGATTTAACCTGTAATACTGTGTGTTCGGTTTAAGTTTCTAAATAGAACACATTTGTGTAGAACTATTCTTGTTGAGGTACAATAGAATTATTAATAACAGTAAGTTAGTAGTGCTGTTACTTCCACTTTCTAGATGAGGAAACTGAGGGTTTAACTTGCCTAAGATCAAGCAAATAACAAGTGGCATGATGAATTTCAAGCTAACACTCCCTGACACTCTAACCCTGGAACTTACAACCATGCTGCTTAAAAAAGCTTTCTGCTTTTTTAATTTATATAATTTGAAGGGCAAGAGAAAGGTTCCAGGCCCTAGAATAAGTTCCAAAGATTTTACTATTTTTAGAAATAAAATTCAGAAAGCAATAAAATAGTTATAATTTTCAAAGGTGCCCTATCTCAAGGCAAATCCTAATGAAAAGTATTTCTAGAATAGTATCAGAGTAGGTAAATTACGCTTCTCCCTACTCCATACCAGGCCCATAGAAAATATCCACAATAAACCGTCACATACTTCTACTGAGCCTGAATGTTGCCTTAGACCCTCTGTTAATACTGTGGTCCCAGCAGCACTTTCAATAGTGAGAACAAGCACACAGGTGAAAACTTTTCTCATCCTGTTTTAGGTCCTCTCATTCTGTTAATAGACTGGAAAAGACTATTGACATTATTTGTTGTAGGTTCACTATTTCCCAGGTGCTATGCCAAATACTGGGACCATAACCATAGCAGACATAGTACTTGCCCTCAGGGAACTTACAAGCCATGAAGAAAAAAGACTGAAAAAAATAAAAACCAACTATTACAATGCTGCTAAAACAGTAATATTAAAAAAGCATGGATGTATATACAGAGTAAAGAACAAAATCAGATCTCAGAATGTAAGTGGTTATAGGGAACAATTCCAAAGGAAGGTGATATTTGAGCTAATTTTAAAAATATAGACAAAAGTTAATTGAAGAAAAATTATGAGAGATAGATAGGTCCCCCTAGGCAGAGAAAATAGCATACAGGACTTCAATTAAGAATATAGAACAATATGTAAGACTGGGAAGGTAAACAAAGCTAGATTATGGTTGTTTGACTTGCTAGTCTCTTTTATCTTAAAGAAGTGGAGAGACATTTAAGCATTTCAAACAGTTACATGACAAAATCACTTATGCTTTATAAAGTTCCTTAAGTATGCTACAACAGACCCATTGAAAGGGAGCAGTGTTTGGGTAGGGGACTTTTCTGAGGCTGGACCTGCAATAGTCCAAGTGAAAAATTAGGAAACCTGAATTAAGGAAATCATAGTGAAAATGGAGAGGAGAAGAATGATTACGGAGATACTGAGGAAGCAGAAATCATAGGACTTTGAGATTAAATGGAGATGTCAGAAAGTGGAATGGGCATGGGAGGAATCTAGGGGGAAGCCTACATCTCTAGTTTGAGTAAATCAATGCATGATGATTCAATTCAATAAAAGAGGGAACACAAGAGCAGGTAGGGTTTTGAAAGGAAGGTGATGAACTCAGTTTAGGATGGCCTAAGTTTGACATGACTATAGGCTTTTCAAATAAAGTTGCACAATTTGCAGTTCAAAATAAAGATCTGAAGCACAGAAGACAGTAGATCTGATATCTAAGTAATAGTTTAAAAACAAGGGCACAGATAAACTCATCCAAGAAAAGCATGTTGAACAAATGAAAGCTCTGATTTGAGATTGCAGGAGACAGTGTAACATAGTTACGACAGTGAGTACGACAACCAGATTCCCAAGGTTCGAGTCCTGGTTCCAACACTTATTATGTGTTGAGAGAATCTCTTAACCTCTCTATATAAAACATGGGTAATAATAGCACCTGCAAGATAAGGTTATTTTGGAATGTTAATGTATGTAAAGGCTTAGAACATGTTCTATCACACAGTACATGTGTAATAAACATTAGCTATTGCAACAATGAGGTTGATTGTTGATGATGACACAACAAATTATACAGCTTTTCTTCATTCTAGAGATCTTTGAGTTTAGAAGATAAATAAAAACACACAACTAAAAGAAATGCTAAGTGAGTGCTAGAATGGATGGAGATATTGATAACTTAGTAGCAATAACATACCTCAAGTTAGACAATGGCAATCTTCGGTACCAAAAAGGGGCATCAGTGTGGAAGCCCAAGAAAGATGTTAGCAAAGATAAATGATTTGTTTAAGGTCAACTCTACCCATAAACTTCATTTCTTATGCAGTACAAAGGACACAGTCCAAAATGAAAAAAAAAAAATTTAAAAAGCATGATGCCTTAAATATATGACAGGCTATCCTGTGAAAGGTGGATTCAGAAGATTTTTATTATGGCTCTAATTGATCAAACCAAGGATACTAGGTAGAAGTCACAGGAGACAGACACACAAGACAAAGCACCTAAAATCACACCTACCCACACAGATAGAATAGGCAGTCTTAGAGGTAATAAATAAGTACCCTTTCATAATAGGTGTTCAAGCAAAGAATAAGCTGACTTATCAAGTATACAATAAAAATGATTCAAACATCAATTTGTAGGTCTGACTAGATGACATTTTATGGCTTTTTCCTATTCTAGGTTTAAGTGATAGCTAAAATAATTGAAACACTTTATATCTCTAATATGCATGGAACAGTTTGGGGTTATTAGGGGACACTGTTACCCCCTAGTATCATCACTAATTTTTTACTGCACTTCCAACTATAAAGGGAAGCTGAAGAACCTCTGTGTTTTCATAGGAAACCTTATAAATGGAGCCTATCCCTTCTGTTTCAAAACAGATGAAATCCCACCAGTATTTTTAGCAAGACTTGGAGGCAAATTCTATCCACCTCTTTCCTTCAGGATGGACTGATTTTCTCTAATCTGGATTTACTATATCCTCAAGTTTTCTACTTAAGATAGCTGGCCAGATTTATGCTACTTCTGATTTTGTTGTTTGTTTTGTAAGCAAATATCTCACTTCATTTTCCCCTGTGCCACACAAAACTGATAGTACCCTGGACAATTAAAGTCTAGGGCACATCTATATTTTTACATTATTTCCACTACTCAAAAAGACTCCCCAACTTAAATAAGCACTCAATTAATCATCTATATATATAGATAGAACTAAATATTTACTCTTTAAAGTGAGGTTATTAAGTGATTAAAGTCATATTGTATATAATATCTAGTATATTTATGTTAAGTAAAAGTAATACATGGTGATATCACTTTTAGTGATGAAAGTGATATTTATGCATTATTTTAGGGATAAAAGAAATAAGCACAAGTTACCAAAAAATAAGATAACCAGATTCCAAAGGTTGTTCTCATTCAAAAATATGTACACTAATTATAAACATTTTAAAACACAAATAGGCACAAAGAAAAAAGTAAGTCCTCCATTCTAACTAACTAGAAATAACCACTAAAAATAAGTGTTTTCCAACACACTTTTTAACAAGCTTTTAATGCCTGTATTCCATGTAATTTTGTTTTTAATCACAAATAATGCCACTATTAATATCCCTTTAGATATCTGAATTAAATTTCTATTGATGTGTAACAAATTACCACAAATTTAACAGACCTATTTATTTTCTCACATTTCTGTAGGTCAGAAGCCCAGGCAGAGCATGGCTAGGTCCTCTGCTCAGAGTCTCACCAGGATAAATCGAGGTGTTTTTCTGGGTCTGTAAACTTATAGGAGGCTCAGGGTTCTCTCCGAAAATGAATAGTTGTTGGCAGAATTCATTTTCTTGTGACAGTAGGACTGAGTTTCTTGTTTTCACACTGGTTGTTGGCCAGGGGCAGCTCTTAGCTGCTATCCACAATTTCTTGCCATGTGGCCACCTTCATAGGCCCTCTCATAACACAGTTATGTGCTGCTTCAAGGCCAGCAGGAGAATATGACACTTCAAATCAAGAAGGTCCCAACTCCTTTTAAGAGATCATCTGATTAAGTCAGAACCACCGGAGCTAATTTGTATTTTGATTAATTCCAGATCAACTAATTTAATCATGAAGTAAAATCCATCCTATTCATACGTTCTGCTCACACTCAAGGAAAGGAGGTAATAAAGGGCCTCAACATCAGCGACCGAGATTTAGGAGGCCATCTCAGTATTTAGATTACCACAAAATCCTACTGTATAATTTTTTCCAGATTGTTAACCAATTTGTCCATTGAGTTTTTGGTTTTCTTGTTTGTTTGTTTTTTGTTTGTTTGTTTTGAGATGGAGTTTCACTCTTATTGCCCAGGCTGGAGTGCAATGGCGCGATCTCAGCTCACCACAACCTCCGCCTCCTGGGTTCAAGCGATTTTCCTGCCTCAGCTTCCCGAGTAGCTGAGATTACAGGTGCGTGCCACCATGCCCAGCTAATTTTGTATTTTCACTAGAGACAGGGTTTCTCCATGTTGGTCAGGCTGGTCTCGAACTCCTGACCTCAGGTGATCCACCTGCCTCAGCCTCCCAAAGTGTGGGATTACAGGCATGAGCCACCGTGTCCAGCCTGTCCACTGAGTTTTAAGCAATGTATTACCCATGTATTCAAAATTCTAAATCTCGGATTCATTAAGCATCTGCCAAGCATACATGAGTACACACACACATACCTGAGCCCGTTTCTGGACTTTCTGTTCTTTTTAATTAATCTCCATAAGTGTTCATTTACTACATCATAATATAGACTTACAGTATTGAGTCTTCTTTCTTTAGCAATGAATAGCTCACAAATTTTCCAAATCTTTTTCACTTACATCCCACAGTAGAATGTTGCACTTATTTTACATAAATATTGCTAGTTGTTAAGATATTTTACAAATAAATGGGTTTTTAAAATTGTACTGTGATTATTTTTGTTGTTTGTCTGAGATGGCATCTCATTCTGTCACCCAGGCTGGAGTGCAGTCACACAACCACAAGTGGATCTTCACTGGTCATGCCTTTTGACTGATAGTTTCTCATGTATGAAAAAATTAATTTTAAAAATATCCTATAACATTTCTAAATTGATATTTTTAATAAACTTCAGTTAATTTTCTTGAGTTTTACAGGTAGACAAAAAATCGTTGTAAAGATTAATAATATTCGAATAGATATATCTTTTATCTTTGTTCATTGTCTTATTTCATTGGTTAAAGATCCACAATAAGGTGAAAATTGCCGCAATAGCAGCATTCTAGTTTGTCCTAATTATGAGAGAAATGCCTAGAGTGTTTCAATAGTAAATCTCAGTTTGGTTATTGGTTTTAGATAAATCATAGAGAACCAAAAGCAAAGAGCAGAAATAGATGTTGTATTTTATTACCTATTTATTATATAAGTCAGTATTATCTTACTTTTTAAATTTCTCCATGACTTTTTAATATGCTACATGTTTCAGCATTGTACCAATTTTTTAGCTTTGATAAACTTTATTTGGTCATTGCCATATATACATTTTTAAATATAAGCTGAATGGCATTT
>NW_012105421.1:326072-327738 GCF_000951045.1 Mandrillus leucophaeus
AAAAAAAAAAAAAAAAAAAAGGATGGTACTTAACTATTCTTGGAAGGATTATAAAAACTTTCCCATTTAACTAGCTGGACCTAGTGCTTTTTTGGAAGAAGATTTTAGTATTATATTATGGTTATAGTATTTTAATTGTCATTTTATAAGATTACTTTTGATGCATTGTTGGTAATTTTCATTCCTCTATAAAAGCATCTATTTTTATAAAGTTTCCCATAACATTTACTTACAAATAATAAAATTCCTATCTTTGCTTGTAGTTCATTTTCATTCCAATTGGTATATTTGTATTTTCTCTAACTTATTTACTTTTTCTTATTTACTTTATGCAGGGGTGGTGTGAGGAATGTCAAATAAAGAACTTTTGATTTTATAATACATTCTTAAAACATTCACTTAAACACAAATATTCAATAATCACGTGCAATTGAACACGTCCATTAATATTCTGACAATTTCTCTCATTTTGTAATAAATATATTCCAGGAAGAAATGTTCTTTGTTTCTTGAATGTGTTTTCCACTTGACCAGTAGCATCTTTTAATAATTCTAGTGGTTTGGCTCCATTTACTCATTAAATAGGAAGTCTAGCCAAGTACCTCTCTGCTTACTTGAGCTTCCTCAGCCGTAAATCCCTAGCAAGTCCCCAACATCATGTGGTTTCTTTGCTAATCCAAGCCTGCTTTCTGATCTGTAAATCAGAAGCTATTGTGTGGTTACAACAAGGTATCCTTCTGTTACTTTACACAGCTTGTTCACAAGAGGATTTAATTCCTCCTCTCTATAACTTGTGTCTTTAGTCTAATTTCTTCTTCCCTGTCTCTAGCAAATATGTTTTTGCATCTATTTACACTGATAGTTTTTCTGAGTGTCCAGTATTGATGCAGATAATCCTATTTCAATATTTATTAGTCAATTTAATGGAATTCTTGAAGGAAAAAGTAAAAATCTGAGCTGTCTTTGTCATCTTACATGTTCAGGAATTAAGAATATAAATATACATGATATAGCCACCTTAAAAATTTTTCTATCATAACCTCAAATTCATAATATTTTAATTAATTATTGAATAAGATATAAGGAGTCATGTGACACATAACAGATTTCCCATTTTAAATACTTTAAATGCTAATATTGTATAATTTTGGGGTCAATTACTTTGTCAGACATACAATTTCACAGATATTGTTAAAGCACATTCTCCACACCTAGTTCCCCTCTGGCCAGAAGAAACCACTATAGTGAAAGGCCACTATATGTGTATATATGTGTGTGTGTATATATACACATACATGTATATATATATACACACAGAAACATACATGTGTATATATGTATCTATACATATATATGTGTATACATATATCTCCATCCTATATATGTTTTCATATTTTACACGAAATACAAACATCACTCCCCTTCTACTCCCTGTATTTTCTGCTAATGTCTCCGGTTGGGAAAAACCAATTGAAATTCAGAGGACTTAGAAACTCATTGATGTAGTCCACCAATGTCTATGTAAAATAACCACCCTACATATGTTTTCATATTTTACATAGACATATAAACAATAAACAACAGATACTACTATTTTGTATATTTAAGATTTGAATAATAATAAAATCCTTAACGTCTTTTCCTTTTTTTGTTGTTGTTTTTTTTT
>NW_012105421.1:328713-333053 GCF_000951045.1 Mandrillus leucophaeus
GTAGGTTCTGGATATTAGCCCTTTGTCAGATGAGTAGATTGCAAAAATTTTCTCCCATTCTGTAGGTTGCCTGTTCACTCTGATGGTAGAACTCTCCACCCCAAATCAACAGAATATACATTTTTTTGTTGTTTTTAGAGCCAGTCGCACTCATGTGCAACTATCGTACAGTGGCATGATCCTGGCTCGCCACAGCCTCAAACTCCTGGGCTCAAGCACTCCTCCCACCTGAGCTTCCCAAAACGCTAGGACTGCAGGCATGTACCGCCACACCTGGCTTAAAATTCTTAACTTGATCATCATCCTGCAGCTTAATTTCTTCAACCAATATTATTTCATTAAGATGTAGTTGGATAGTACAGGTAGATAGCATATCAGTGCATAACGTTACAATTTGTATATTCACTTCCCTTTTGATGAACTTGTTTTTCCTACTTTTTCAATGAAAACCAACGTTTCCTTATGAATAAACACAAAATTGTTCTGAGGAATATACCAGGAGTTGGATTTTGGATCATTGTGGACATACCAACTTTGCTTTCAAAACAGAAGCCTCTATTTATATTCTAACAGATTTGTAATTATTTCTCCACATTTTCACCAAAACTTTGATTAATCAAACTTTGCAGTTTTGTATATTTGAACAGTGTAAAACAACATATAAGCAGTTTGAATTTTCATTTTTTTAAATGCTAATACGTTTGCCTTTTCTGTTAATTTTTATGCTCAGAAACTTTCATTTGCTGTACAGTCATTCTCCACCCTTATCCACCCTTGCTCTATACCCTGTTGTCAGAGCCATATGGCCTACATCAATCGATTTCTAAGTCCTTTGGTTTACAATTGGTTTTTCCCAACTGGAGACAGACATTAGCAGAAAATCCAGAGAGCAATAGGGAACTGATGTTTGATATCTCCCTGCTGGCTGCCAGGTGGTAGTTGTGTCTCCCTACCAGAATCTATCGCTCCTGTCAGACAGGCTCTCTTATCCTCATCTCTCTCCTCATACCTTCTGCTCTCTTCTGCTGCTGACTCTGTGGAACTAGTCTATTCCCCATTGGTTTCCTGAATTTTGCCCTTACATTTCAAAAGGGTCCTTGTATTAATTGTGTTCAAATTATCCTTTTAAGTATGCCATATGATTCCTGCTGAACCTTGATTAGTACAATATTTCTGCAGTCAATTTTCTACTGTACATTTTCTCTTATCAGTTTATAAAAGTTATTCTCACACTCCATCAATCTTTAGTCAGTTATATTCATTACAAATGCTCAATATGCAGCTTGTTTTGAACTTCAGGAGATCTCTTGTAGTATGAAAAGATATAGATATAATTTAGGATTGTGAAATACATTAAATAGTTGCCCCTTGTTTAAGAAATTATTTTCTATCCCAATTTTCTAAAAAGTTTCTGCTATAATTATTTTTAGAGTTATAGGTTTGGCTTCTCAAAATAGATCTTCAGTTTATTTTGAGTATGGAAAAAATCAAATATTTTTGTTTTCTGCCTGGTTAACCAATTCAGTAACATTTATGGAATGAACCATCCCTTTCCAGTGCTCCATGGGGATCAGCTAAACTCCTGCCCTTCCAAAAGTTATCCTTTCACTGTTTTTGCCCTAATTAGATTGAATCATTTTTCTATTGATTGCAGTCAAAACAGTCTTGATAATGTTAACCATAGGATAAACTTTAAAATGAGGATTAAGCGAAGACAGAGGGGCCCAAGAAATTAATAAAAATAAATAAAGTATATGATTGATCAAGGCCTTAGTAATCTCCAGGAAATCAAAGATTCAGTTAAGTAGAGACACAGGAGTAAAAGTGGTAGTCAAATTGGACACTGTATTATCAGGAGGTATCTTGGCTCACCACAACCTCCACCTCTCAGGCTCAAGGGATCCTCCCACTTCAAGCATGTGCTATCATGCCCATTTTGTATTTTTTGTAGAGACTGGGTTTTGCCATGTTGCCCAGGCTGCTCTCAAACTCCTGGGCTCAAGCCATCCACCTGCCTCCGCCTCCCAAAATACTGGGACTACAGGCTGGAGCCACAGCATCCGACTAACAATTCTAAATAATGACAATATCCAATATGTAGTCTTAGGGTTGAGTAGTTCAAATGGCATGAAGGTGAAGGTTAATGGAATTGAAGAGGACAGGAAACTTAAGGCAAAGTGTTCGTAAATAGCCATATCCTGAACCTTACTCAGGAAAATATCAAAATAGCCAGCTATATTTATCTCATCATATAAAATCACACTTAAACTCTATTCCACGCCACTTTTCCAAGTAATAAATATGATTAAAGATACACATTTTCAAAAATCAATGTGTATCCATGCCACTTTTCTAATTAATAAACATGATAAAAGAGATACATTTTCAATATTCAATATGTTTATTAAAATCCACTAAGGTCTTCAAATTTATTTCAGATATAAAGATATAAGGATAGTTACTAAGATGAGAGGATGGATACTAACCAAAAAACATTTTAGATCTGATAAAGATGAATGAAGAAGAAATAAAATTTCCAATGCAGCAATAAGTAGCATTTAATGAGTATTTATCTGCTTTATTTATATGTGCTATACCTTACTTATGTTAGTTCATTCAATACTGTAGAATTTAGAGCAAGGAATCAAACCCAGAATGAATAGACCACTAAAACATATGTCTCTGATACATTCCCTACATACTTACTTCCATCTGCAATAAAAATTTTACAGAATAAGCCAAATACATGTTTTCAGGAATGAAAACTTCAGTTACTAAAACATATTTAATTATTGCCTTACAAACTTGTTTTATTCAGTAGCATATCAAAACAAATTGTAGCATTACCAAACATATTTACAACTTTTTTTTCCTATTACAGCTCTATTGAACTTCTCTCTAATTAATTAAAAATCTCATCAGGAGATAACCTTTACTTTGACACAATATCTTTCAAAATATATTTCTGAAACGCCATTTATTATATGTTGTAAAATATCAACTTAGAAAAGCTTAGACTAGAAATAAAAGGGCTGAATTAATTAGTCAACAATGATTAATTAGACATTTATCCATAGTAAGATTTCAAATCTCTTCATTCCCTTGGCTCAATGCCATGTTATGTTTGTTTAATGAGAATTCTATCTTCTATAAAGTTATGAAGGATTAAAAATTCTGGCATTTAGATGGATACATTTATTCTGATAATAGTTGGCAATGATAGTATATTCTGTATAATTTGAGTAGAAAATACACTCATTTCTGTTCTAAAATAAATTTTAGGAAGTTTAAGTATCTGAACTAAATTATATCAGTTAGCTGATCTTTTAAGTAAATACATTTGGTAAGTTTAAATACATATTTTGTAGCATTTTTCTGTGAGTCAGCCTAATTTAGGACATAAAAATATCTTCCAAGAGCATGTTAGATTCCTTTGATTTGATTTAAAATAACTTTTGCATAGATGATGAAATTCCTAACTAATTATATAAACAATCATTAACTGAGGCATAGAAAAACTTTGTGCATAAAGATTGTTGTGGTGATTGTTGGCTATTTAAAATCACATCTGCTAGCATTATTTGGTTAAGATCTTTCATGTTCTGCTTAAGCATTTGCAAATTTCCCAAGTGAATTCTCCTCCAAATATTTAGGTTTAAGGAAGAATTTTCCCTAGACATATTAAGTGGTTGGTTTCTAAGTTAATTTTCATTTCTTAATCAGTTTCTGCTTACATATTTTGACTTCACTATGTCCATTCATATTATTCCTTTATCTTCAATGGTGTTGGAACATAACATGAAATCAAGAATTGTGGCAAATTTAATTAATTTTATTTAAGACTGTGAATAGAGATAGATATTAAAAGTAGAGATGATGATAACTTTGAGTTAATCTTCTATTTAACTTTGTTGAATAAATATGATGTAACTGCTTTTCTGTTTGAGTTATTAAATCTTCTGACATTTTAATTTATGCATAAACACTTTGGGTTACTAGAGTTGCCTTAACAATTACCAAAACTTGCTGGCTTAAAAGATAAATGGAATTCTGGCCTGGTACAGTGGCTCATGCCTGTAATCCCAGCACTTTGGGAGGCCAACGCGGGCAGATCACTGGAGGTCAAGAGTTCGAGACCAGCCTGGCCAAAATAGTGAAACCCCATCTTTACTAAAAATACAAAATTATCTGGGGCATGGTGGTGCACACCTGTAGTTGTAACTACTCTGGAGGCTGAAGCAGGATGATCACTTGAACCCAGGAGGTGGAGGTTGCAATGAGCCCAGATGGCATTACTATGCTCTAGCCTGGGTGACAGAGTAAGACTGTGTCTTAAAAAA
>NW_012105421.1:333613-343256 GCF_000951045.1 Mandrillus leucophaeus
TGTCTTCACGTGGCTTTATATCACATTTCTCATAAAGACACATTTCACTGGATTTAGGGCCCACCTGGGTAATTCAGAATGCTCTCATCCTTAATTATAAATGGTTAAAAAAAAAAAAAAAAGTTTTTCCAAATAAAGTCAAGTAAATAAAGTCAAATTCACAGGTACTGAGAATTAGGATTTGGACATATCTTCTTGGGGACCACAATTCATCCTACTACAATAAGTTTCATTACAAATTATTTTAAAGTAATTGTTCAAATGAAATCAGATACCTGACATCAATTACATTATTATGCATTACAAAACCATTTTCATTAGGTTTCTTTTCTCTGTGAATGTTATGGATCAAAAAACAAATTAATTTCTCCTTACCAATATTTTTATAGTCATACTCACAGTATTTGTTTCAGATATTTTTGAGTAACGTTTTGCTGGTTGATCGCTACATAATAAGTTATTTTTTAATTAATTTTATTATAATGTTAATCTGATCAAAATAATCATCCCAGAGTAATAGCCTCTGTAACAAGCAGAGAACATGACTATAATTCCATTCTTTTTCACAAGTCAATAAAACATTAATGTAGTATTTGGATTATTTTCAGTGAACATTTATCTCTATGCAGAGTTGAATTATTATCATAACTCTCTATTCAATCAATGGTATACACTTTTGACATCTATTAATTTCATTTGTAATTTCCTGATTCCTGGATATAGAATTTGTAACTCTTTGTAATGAGTTCACTCAACACATCCATGAGAATAATAAATATATCCCTATTATAAACCCAAACAGTGATGAGATAATTTCTTAAAAACTAGCAAGTGGCAATTAAATAACAAATTGATATAGCTTTAAAGTCAAACTCCTAAAAGAAAATCGGGTTACCTTTTGTATGCTCTATAGATAGGCATCAATTTCCTTGGGCTTGAAATATAATGTTCAGTGTTCCCAAGGGCACAGTGATAATTAAGTCAAGTAGAGGACTTTGAGGAAGCAAGTGCTAACTTACAGATCTAAGAAATCATATAATTAAACGAAGGCATGAGGAAAATAAACTTACTGCTCAGTCTGCAAAACATTTATTTGAAAATTTTACAGGCCAGTGAGCATGGATGGATGTGAATCCATTTTGTGTGTGTTTGTGTATTTCTTGCTTCATTATGTTTCTATTACTTTTAACACTATATTCACTGCTTTCAGTCATTAGAACAAACCAAATAGTGAAAAAGTAAAGAATTCAACCAACAATTTATCCACACAGAACTAGGAAATTTGACTGATCTCTATTTTTAATAAAATTGACAAAAAGATTGGCTGTTTTGCCATCAACTAGTCAAAACTGTTTTAATTTCTAATTTATTCTCAAGGTAAAACCACACATTGGCTTTAGGCATCAATATAGCTTTTACTGATACAAGTGTTTGCATTTACTGTTATTGTGGAGACTAAAAAGGGATGAAAACCACTAATATCCCAGGATTTCCTGATTGAAATGTACATTACCAGGTGTTTTCATTTTTGTTGCTTCTTTTAAGACCCCCCCAAAAGTTTTTATGGCATTAACTATTACAATTTATTAAACATAACTAAATAATGGTCCAGGAGAAAACTCCAGAGAGATATTTATAAAGTTAAGGGCTTCTGTTATTTTAACAGAATAAATTTAATGTATTAGTTAGCAATATAATTTGTTTTAAAACAATAAATATGAATGCAGTAATGAGAGTTTATGGCTTTTAAAGCAGATCCACTTTCTTGAAAAAAATATTTTAAAATATAATTGGTTCAGCTATATGTTAAAATGAAACAGCAGAGTGCCTCTGGCTCTCTGAACTCTAATCATCTTGGCTTCTCTGAAAAGATAATTGAATTTCTTATCTAAATATTGAATATTCCTCACCAACTAACTGAAAGTGAAAATTCTTTTCTGGATAAAACTTTAATCAGGTATGATCCTGGGTTAATTATAGGACTAATATAAATTATATATTAAAATAATTTTCAGATGATCTTAGTTACTTTTCAAAGTATGAGTGTGAAAATCCATATTTCAAAATCAAGAATGACTGAAAAGCTGGTATTTACATTAGAATTGACTGCTTCTCAACATCTAGCTGAGTTTCACCAAATGTTTACTGTCTGTCATCAGATTATTTAATTTTGAGTGATTTATATACAAAATTGTTATTTAAGAATTTTAAATGAGAACATTTGGATTTTATAATTTTTGATACCCCATACATTTATATTTCCAGATGTGAAAATAAATGAAGACCATCCAAATGAAAATAATCTAAGGCTATTTATTCAGAGCTTGCTATAGCCAGAGAATCAGTTACCATCACCTGCATCTTGCAGAGATTCAAAAGCAGTTGGAAGGGGTGCAGTACAAAAGTTAGAGAAATTGGAAGGCTTCGAGTATGCTCTGATTGGAGTTTGTTGGCATAGGAAAGCTGAAGCCTGGCTAACCAGAAGTAGGGCATCCTATGTTGGTTATAGAGGAGTCTTTTGTTTTCTCTGTTTAGTCCTAAATTAGAAACAGGGCAAAAATTAGGGATGCTGGTAGTTATTGACCAGGTTTTGACCATAAAGAGTTGATTGCTACAGAGGTTGTGGTTTTTGGCTTCCAGGTCTGATTGTCACAGAGGTTGTGAGTCAGAGTTCTGTTTTTATTTATGCCCTGGTCATTGTGCATTTACATATTCAGTCTCTCACAGATATATACATATTTCATTATAAAAGTAATACTATAAGGTCAATCTAATATTAATCTGTGGTGAAAGTTGCTCTTTGATTTATTAAAACTTTGCAATATTTATTTATATTTCACCCATAAATTAAAAATAAGTCACGGATTTTCTCTTAAATTAGATCAAATTCTTCAAATACATTTCAAAGATCTTCCTCCAATAACTTACAAAATAAAAAATCCTAGTATTCAAAGACAAGTTGCTACTAATCAATCAAAAAGTATTTAAATATTTAAAACATAGTTCAGAAAATTTTCACCCAAAATATTACATTAGCTTTATTGCCCCAAAACAGTCATTCTTTTTATCTCTAGGTTGTCTCTGGTTACTAATTCATATGTCTAAGACAGGATTTTTCATTTTCTCCTCTGACTCCAGATTGGTCCAGTGATCCTTATGAAATCACTGATGCCCCAGGACCCAGCCCTCTCCAGCAGCTCCTCCTACTACCACAATTCTAGTTTCAGCAGAAAATGCGTACGTACTTTCTAAAGCTCTAAACATTCTACTGGTTTAGTCTTCCAGTATTTATTGCTTATAGATATTCTATTGTATACTTACATTCAGCTCCTCACCAATAAAAAAAGACAAATTTTGATCATTTATGAGCAGGACTAAAATTGTTTATGTTACAATTAATCACTAAAATTTCAAAGTATTACAAATCAATAAATGCAGCAAAGGAAAAGGGTGATGAAAAGTACATATTAATATCAGTCACATTTCAAAAGTGTACACTGAAAGCAGGAGAAAAACAATGGTAATACCTTCTAAATTAAATATTGGCAAAAAAATTTTAAAAATTTCCTAACTTAAAATTAAATGAAAAATAAAGTAAGCTAAAGAAAAACGGAGAGCACATTTCTATTTTTTCTATTCATAAATCTTGTATTCTACTTATATCAGTTTATTACACATGTTCTTAGCAATGATTAAGATTAAATTATTCATGAAAATTTCATAAGACATTAAACAAAATAGCGATCATCTCAAATTATTTCGCTGTTAACTGTTTTTACAGCACATTCATGTTAGGGAAGTATTTTTAAAACTCACAAAAGCAAAATACCTTTAAAAAGTTGAACACATGAGTTTTTTCTTTTACTGCTGCACTCGATATACACGAAGTAATGGATATCAAGCAATTCATTTTACAGCATCTTTATTCGTACTTTTGTTGTTAGGTTGCTTAAAATATTTAAATATAAATAAATAAGAATTGCAAAAATAAGGCTGGACATGGTGGCTCATGCCTGTAATACCTGCACTTTGGGAGGCCTAGGCAGGCACATCACTTGAGGTCAGGAGTTCGAGACCAGCCTGGTCAACACGGTGAAACTCCGTCTCTACTAAAAATACAAAAATTAGCCAGGCGTGGTGACAGGTGCCTGTAATCCCAGCTACTGGGAAGGCTGAGGCAGGAGAATGGCTCGAACCTGGAGGCGGAGGTTGCAGTGAGTCGAGTTCATGCCATTGTACTCCATCCTAGGTGACAGAGCAAGACTATCTCAAAAAAACAAACAAAAAGAAAAAAGAAAAAAAGAAAGCAAATAACAGATAACTTTACAAAGAATAGGAATCATTTCTGCCCTTCTCTAGAGGAAACTGAGTGACAGCTTTGTATAAAGGAACATTTCCGAAGCTAGAGTCCAAGGTGTACACATTGAAACTGCATTCCACCCATGCACATGTTCTGGATATTATGCCTATGGGGTACCTATTTCTACAACAACCTTGTAAATACTCCCACTGTCAGTGCTCAGAACACTCCCAAAGTACAGTGCTTTGGCATGCTGAACTGTAAAAAGGGGCTCTGAAGTAAAATCTTTCTGACCTTCTCCTGCTCTTCTTTCTCCTGGTCCCCTTTCTTCACCAACTCAGGCCATGGGCCCTGACATTTCTCCTCCCCAAGGCAGGTCAACGACACCAGAAATCCTCTCCTGCAAAGTCAAACATAAAATGTAAAAGTATTATTCTAGCCTTTTCTTGCCTTTCTGTTTGAGAGCTAGCCATACGAGAAATTCCCTGACCTACCTTGTCTGTTAGTAGGTCATAAGGCCCTTATTCCAGAAGGAGTCTTGTCTTATATCCAGAAGGAAGGAATGCCACACATAGAAGCACAAGAAAAATATAAACGTACAGGCCTGGCTTTGTTTCTCCATTCAGTTTATTAGCATTAGATCACTCCCTCTTTGTCAAATTACATTTCTGCAAGGTTGTCTACTCTTTATCACATCCAAGTATTAAAATGGACAGTTTTTCCTTGAGTCTTTGCATCTTCAATTTGAAGCCTCTCATGTCTTGTAAAACTTTGATTAAACAAATATTTTATGCTTTTATCCTATTAATCTGTCTTTGTTTTCTTTCAGACCTAGCCAGGAACCCTAAAAGGGTTATAGAAACTTTTCCTTCCTTACAGTTTGCACAACTACAACTAAAACTGGAACAAATTACCCTTTTATCCCTTGTTAGGACACACCAATATATAGGTGCTTTCCTTTGCCTAGACATAGAGGCAGTTATAACAGTGGTCCTTCTGAGGCCACAATTTAGCAAAATACTATATCAACCATTTATAGCTTATATGAAAATTTCATATCCCCATATTGGCCACCTAAAGATGAAAACATATAACTCCCTAAATCTTAATTGGTCCTATTCTAATGTCAAACATAAAAACCATATAGGAAAAAACAGAAATTCAAATAGAAGTAACCTATACCTTTTTTTGGGGAGGGGGGCATGTGGATGACAAATGGTCCACTGTGTTTTAGAATGAAGTAGACAAATTTGAGAAGTCAGCTAATTTTCACCTTCTTCTCCTGTTTCAGCTTCATCTCCTTGCGTATCTGATGTGCAGAATGTCAAGTAGTTTCTCAGTAGTGGCATTATTAGCATGCTATCTTTATATGACTCTTAATGTATGAAGTCCAACAATGGCTTCATCAAAAGCTGTCTTTGCAAGACAGCAGACTTTCTCCAGAAAGTTCAGATTCTCACAATACAACACAGAGAGCTTATAGTCCAGACCCAATCTGATAGGATGTGTTGATTGTAATTCCTTTTTCTGATTTCAAAAGCTTATTGATGTGCTTGTTGTGACTGATCCACAATCCCTTTCTTATCACTAGCAGCAACCTGAGCCAAATAACAAAAGTAACCTCCTTTCGCTTTTAATAGATTTTGCTCTGTGCTTGTGAAGCTTTGGGGATCAAGAACTCTTCCAAAAGGGACAGTGCATCATTTACAGATAGTTCTTAGATCACTTTCCATTTTCTCTCTGTATTCTCAAGCCATCTGCTGTTTTTCTCAGCAGCTTCTGTCATTTGCCCAATACTTGAGATGATGCTCCAAGATGACCTACAGGCTCCTGCAACATTTATATAAGCAACTGAAAGAAGATTCCTCTCCTAATAAAAAAAGAAAAAAATCAGTTCCTTGCTTAGTTACAGACATCATGCAGTCTTTCATGACAACATATTGCTCAGCCCACTTGGCCTCCTGCACTGGCATATTTTTACCCATGACTGAATGTTCTGTGTCAGAAGTGGTTGGCGGTAGATGAATGGGGGCTCAGCAGTCTTTGGATGGTGAGAGTGGCAAAGCTCAAACTCTGTCCCGAGATCTTGCTGCTCACAGGCTCTGTGTTTCTATTTTCAATTTGTGGCAAAATGTCTAAGAAAGTGCTATGAAAGAAATATTACTTGTATTATTTCCTCATCACTAAGTTCTTTATAGCAGCTCCTTTTCCCTTGTGGAAGAGAGTTCCAAACAGAGCCTATGAATCCCTGAAGAAATTTTATCTCAGGAAGTGATTTTAAAAAAATCCAAATCCTGTAGCCAAACTGACTTATGTTTACCTTTAGAAGTTTTATAGTTCTAGGCTTTACATTGAAGCCTATGATGTGTTTTGTGTACATTTTTACATGGTTCAAAACATCTGAGTATGGATCAGAGCTCGTGTTTTTCGTCTTGTTTTGTTTTGTTTTTGGCATATAGATATCCAATTATTCTGGAACCACTTCTTGAAAATGACAATTCTTTCTCCAGTGAATTGCTTTTGTACCTTTGTCAAAAATCAGTATTTTGTGTATGAGAGTGTATTTATAGATTCCCTCTTCTGTTCCATTGAGTTATTTGTCTATCTTGATGCCATTCTTCTTGATAATTCAAGCTTTATAATAAGCCTTGAAATCAGGTAGTGTTTGCCATACACTTTTTCTCCTTTTTTAAGGTTCTTTAAAAATTTGTGGCTTGCATTTAGTTCCTTAGTATTTCTATATGAATTTTAGAATTAGCTTGCCAATTTCTACAAAAGAAAAAGAAGTCTCATGCTAGGATATTGATTGTGAATCTATGGATTAATTTGGTGAAAATCTACATCATAATATTTATCCTTCTGGCTTATGAACATGAGACATAAATCCATTTATTTATAGTTTCTTTAATTTCTCTAATATTTTCTAGTTTTAATGTATATATCTTACACATTGTCAGATTTATCTCTAAGTATTTAATAATTTTAGTGCTATAATAAGTGACATCATTTTTAATTTCAATTTGTGAGTATTTGTTGGTAGTATATTAAAATACAATTAATTTTGTGACTTGATCTTTTTCCTGCAACCCCAATAAACTTACTTACCAGTTCTAGTACAAAGCTGAATAGAAGTAGTAAGAGAGTGATTTGTTTCTGATCACAGGGGAAAAGCACTATCTTTCATCAGTATGTACACTGTTAGCAGCAGGATTTTTGCAGATGTCTTCAATCAAATTGCATAAATTATTTATATTCCTGGTTTGCTGAGAGTTTGGGTGAAATGGAGGTTGGATTTTGTCAATTGCATTTTTATGCATCTACCGGGATGATCATATATTTTTTTTTCTTTTATGCCTTTCTAATATGGTGAATTACATTAGTTAGTTTTCAATGTAAAAACAATCTTTTATTCTGGGATAATTTCCATTTGGTCGTGGTATGTCCCACTGTATTGTTGGATTTCATTTGCTAAAATTTTATTGACCCTTTTGCATCTATTTTTTTGGACAGTATTATGCAGTTGTTTCTTGTTCTTATTAAGTTTTTCTAAATTTGGTATTATGATAATATTGTCCTCATCAAATAAAATGTAGAATATTCAATCCTCTTCAGTTTTCTAGGGAAAATTACGTAGAATTGGTATTATTTCCTCTTTAAAAGTTTAGTATAATTTCTTGATGTTTACTTTGTGTTAATACTTTTGAATGCAAATTAAATTCCTTAATAGCTATAAGACATTTGGGGTTATTTTTCTTGACTGAGTAAATAATTTGTCTATTTCCTGTAAGTAGTCAAATATATTAGCATAAAATTGTTTATAATATGCCGAAATTATACTTTTAATAGCTATAGAATCTTCTGTGATGTCATCTCTTTTATTTCTAATTTGTAATTTGTGTTTTCTATCTTTTTTCCTGGTCCATCTGGTAAGAGATTGGTTTTCTCAAAGAACTACCATTGATTATAGTATTTTGTTCTGTCTTGTATTTGCTTTAGGCACCTCACTCAGCCCATGTTAATCCATCATAGCCAGAGGCAGAGGGCCCAATATCTATGTTTTCATAATTGATTTAAATTCCTCCTTGATAAAGTCAGGAAATAAATGATCACACATTCAACACATTCACACACACACACACATCCATGTAAACAAACAAAACCACGGAATGTCCATTTTCTCTGCCCAGCTTAAGCCTCTAATGCTAACTTCGATTAACCCTGAGTCTCTGTATGTAACTTAACCTCTCCATTTCAACCTAATAGCACATTCAGTCACCTCACTTTTCATTTGCCCTTAACATGTATTAATAGGTGTCCTTCACTCTAGGCTATTGATTAAGCCATCAATATTTGTCATACCCCTCATGTCTTTGTCATTTCCCAAAGTCAATGTCTCCTCAACCTGCCCTATACTGCTTGCCTCATAGTCTGGTCCAAATAAATCTATCTTGACAGTAAGAATTTTCATAATATTAACAAAATACTGTATTAGGAAATTCTTTCATTCTAAGGAGAGTACATATAATAACCTGGGGGTTAGGGGTGTGCAGAAAATGGGGGTATGAGAAAACAACCTCAGAGGTAAAAATGCAGAAATGGTATATTTCAACTGTCGATATCATTTACGTTTTTTATTGTCTGCAGATTCTACTACTAATATAATTTTCATTTTGGCATAATTTACTTTTAATTGACAAATGATAGTTGTGCACATTTATACTAACATAATTTTTAAATGTCATGCCTCTTGGAAAAGTTCTGTGATGTTATTAAAATCAAAAGAAGAACATGATTATGCTCATGATTCATATTCTCTGCAGGAATATTGACTTTGAAATACGAGTTTTTACAAAATTGTTAACATATTGCTTGATTCTCAATTAGTACATTCACATTTTATTTGTAAGATTTTTTAAAATATATATTTTTAAAAATATCATACCTCAAATACATTACATAAAATCATAAATGGGATTGAATAACTTTCTGACTGAATGTTATAGCTTAAAACTCACTCTGAAGTGTTTATTTTGTTAAAGCTATAAGACTACATCTTACCTTTTTAATTGAAAATAAGTAAAATTGCAATGAGACAATAATTACTAAAAAAGTCTCACAGGGGAAACATTTCTAAGGGGAAAAAAAAACACCACTTTGAGTGATGCAACTGTCACCATCCTTCCTTCATTGTTGCCCCAGTATCATCATAAATATTAAGAACACTAATCTTCCTCTCCATTTTCCATTTTTCTACTCCTTTCTGCCGGCATGCCCTCCCTGCACTACTTTACTTTTAATGAGTGCCTAGGGAGGGATATTCTTCAGTAGTGATAACACCTGAAT
>NW_012105421.1:343511-347483 GCF_000951045.1 Mandrillus leucophaeus
TCCACAATCTAAATGTGTAAAAGAGTAACACATAAAAATATGAAGTCAAATCAAAAAGTAAAAACTAAGTAAGAAATATCTAAAGTAAACAGTGATACACAGTTTTATTTCTAATGTTTTTCATATGTGGGTTGATCTAGTTTAATTTAAGACAAGTAAAATGGCAATTATATGATCTTAATTTAAAAGTATCTTTCTTCAGAGGAACTTAAATGAGTTGTTACACATAATTCCATTAAGACTGTAGCTATGTAATCTTGTCTTTAAGTAAAGAACAATTTTATATTTCCAAACGTGTATGACAAAACATACAAATTATGAGATATTCAAAGAGAGGCACTATGAGCAATATTGATACATTTGCAGTCCTATATAACCATGCTAAAATAGAAAAATTGACCCATGGGAAAATAAATAAGTTAAATCTATTTCAGACTCTGACCCCAAAGAAAGTCCCTTGACCAACCTAGATAAGCATTTCCTTCTCTGTAATACGAGAAGAGTGCATCAAGACTAATTTTACCAGCAACAAATCCAAATTGACAATAATTAAATGATTTTCAATCTGGGTCAAAATGGAAAACAATACAGGCCAGAACTAGGATAACCACCTTTTATAACCTAAGTCCAGAAGCTGCAAAGCAATGTTAGTAATAAGCACACATGCATATGTATATACCCACACACATGCACACTTGCATATAGTAGGTCACACCATGCATGTTTAATGCCCTGTAGTTGTCAAAGGTAGCATGTGATATGGCTACCCTCTGCTCACTGCTTTTACTTTTTGAATTTTGTTTGTATTAGCCCATTCTTGTATTGCTATAAAGAAATTCCTGAGACTGGGTAATTTTTTTTTTTTAAGTTTAATTGGCTCATGATTCTTCTGGTTTTACAGGATGCATAGTGATGATATCTGCTGAGCTTCTGGGGAATCCTCAGGAAGTTTACAATCATGGCAGAAGGTGAAGGTGGAGCAAGTATATCATGTGGTGAAAGCAGGAGTAAGAAAGAGAGTTGGAGGGGGAGGTGCCACACAGTTTAAATGACCAGATCTCAGGAGAATTCACTCATTTTTCCAAAAACAGCACCAAGCCATAAGGGTCCATTACCATGGTCCAAATACCTCCTACCAGGCCCTATATCCAGCACTAGGGATTGCTATTCAACATGAGATTTGGGCAGCAACAAATATCCAAACTTTATCATTCCATCCATGGCTCCTCCCAAATCTCATGTCCCTGCAAAATACAATCATACCTTCCCAACAGTCCCCCAAAGTCTTAACTAATCCCAGCATTAACTCAAAAGTTCAAAGTCGCAACAGGGCAGTCATTGAATCTGAAAGCTCCAAAATAATCTCTTTTGACTCCATGTCTCACATCCAGGGTATACTGGTGCAAGGGATGGGCTCCCAAGACCTTGAACAGCTCCCGTCCCTGTGGCTTTGCAGGGTTTTGCCCCCATGGGTGCTCTCACAGGTTGAAATTGAGTGCCTGTGGCTTTTCCACGCTGTGGGTGCAAGATGCTGGATCTACCACTGTGGCATCTGCAGAATGGTGGCTCCCTTTTCACAGCTCCATTAGGCAGTGCCCTCGTGGGGACTCTTTGTGCGGGCTCCAATGCCACATTTCCCCCTATACTGCCCTAACAGAGGGCTCTGCCCCTGCTGCAGGCTTCTCACACAGCCTCTGAAATCCAGGCAGAGACTGCCAAGCATTCTTCACTCTTCCATTCTGTGTGCCTGCAGGCTTAACACCACACGGAAGCCACCAAGGCTTATGACTTGCACTCTCTGGAGCTGGAGCAGCCACTAGGGCAGTAGCTAAGCCCCCTTTGAGCTTTGGCTGAAGCCAGAATGACCAAAATGCAGGGAGCAGTGTCCCAAGGCTGCTTGGAGTAGTAAGGTCCTGGGCCTGACCCATAAAACCATTCAATCCTCTTAGGCGTCAGGGCCTGTGATGGAAGGGGATGCTACAATGATTTCTGAAATGCCTTCAAAATATTTTCCCATTGTCTTGACTATTAACACTTAACTCCTTTTCAGGTACATGAATGTCTCTAGCAAGTGGTTGCTCAGCAGCCTGCTTGGAATCCTCCCCAACAAAAAGCTTTTTCTTTCTCTGCCACATGGCTAGACATTACATTTTCCAAACTCTTATGCTCTGCTTCCTATTTATATCTAAATTCAATCTGTAAGTCATTTATTTGCCTTACCTGAGCATAGGTTGTAAGAAGCAGCTGGCCACCTCTTGAATGCTTTGCTGCTTAGTAATTTCTTCTGTCAGATATCCTAAATCATCACTTTGAAGTTCAAACTTCCACAGATCCCTAAGGCATCAACAGAATGCAAACAAGTTATTTGCCAAGGCATAACACGTGTGACCTTTGCTTCAGTTTCCAAAAAGTTCCTCATTTCCATCCAAGATCTCAGCAGCCTGGACTTCACTGTTAACATCACTATCAGCATTTTGGTCACAACTATTGAACCAGCCTCTAGGAAGTTCCAAACTTTCCCTCATCTTCCTATCTTCTTCTGGGCCCTCTAAACTCTTCCATTCTCTGCTCATTATCCAGTTCCAAAGCTGCTCTCATATTTTCAGCTAACTTTACAATACCCCACTCTTGGTATCAATTTTTCATATTATTTTTTTCTTACACTGCCACAAAGAAATATCTGAGACTGGGTAATTTGTAAAGAAAAGAGTTTTGATTGGCTCATGGTTCTGCAGGTTTTATAGGATGCATGGTGTTGGCATCTGCTCAGCTTCTGGAGAGGCCTCAAGAAGCTTACAATCATGGCAGAAGGTGAAGGGGGAGCAAAAGCATCACATGGCGAAAGCAGGAGCAAGTTGAGGGGAGAAGTGTCACATGCTTTTAAATGACCAGATCTCATGAGAACTTATTCATTATCACAAAGACACCACTCAGCCATGAGGGATCCACCCCCATGATCCAAACACCGTCCACCAGGCCCTATCTCCAGCATTGAGAGTTATAATGCAACATGAGATTTGGGCAGGGACAAACATGCAAACTATGTCAGTTTTAAATTACATACAGTAAATTCACTTTTTTGGTGTAGAGGTCTGTGAGTTTTGATGAGTGCAAGTAACGTAATAACCACCATAGTCAAGATATAGAATAGTTCTGCCAGCTGAAGAAAACTGTTCCATGCTGCCTCATAGTCACATACCCCAAATCCTTGAAACCCACTGATATTTCCTGTGTTTGTAGTTTTACCTTTTTCCAAAATGTTGTGTGTGTGTGTGTCTGTGTGTGTGTCTATGTGTGCAAAGAGAGAAATGTTATAAACACACACAGAGACACACAGATAGAGAATATCCCACAACATGTAGCCTCTTATGTCTGACTCATTTCACTTGACATAATTCATTTGAGATCCATCATGTTATTGATATGTATCAATTCTTTTTATTTCTGAGTAGTATCTTATTGTATGGATGTACCATGCTTAGTTTATCCATTTACATAGTGAAGAACATCAGGTGGTTTCCAGTTTGGGGCAATTATGAGTAAAGCTGCTATAAACATTCAAGGTTTTCTTGCACACAGAAGCTTTCATTTCTGTTTGGCAACACCCAAGAGTAGATTTCGAGATGATGTGGTACAAATATATATAACTTCTGCCTGTTTTCCAAGGTAGATGTATCATTTTGCATTCCCACTAGCCATGAATGAAAGTTTCAGTTGTTCCACAACTTCACCAGGTATTGCTATTGTCAGTTTTTTATTGTTTGGTCTTATTTTGTTTTAACTATTTTAATTTGTTGTGTACTGGTATCTCATTGTGATTTTAATTTTTATTCTCCTAATGACTATGTTGAACACCTTTTGATATGTTTGTTTATCATTCTTATGTCTTCTCTGGTGACATAAGAATGTCTATTCAAAAATGACATAAAAATGTCTATTCAAAATTTTGCCCATGTTTTAATTGGATGGTTT
>NW_012105421.1:349568-417389 GCF_000951045.1 Mandrillus leucophaeus
TAAAGAAGACAAAGGGGGATAATCACAAGGATTTGTAGAACATGCTTTCATTGCCTGCTGGTCACCTGAGTGATTTTGCCCTGCTTTTTGTGTTGCTATGTTGCTAAATTCATTTGAGTCTAAGAAGATAAATATCCACAAGATAAAAAGTTCTCCAAATATCTTGCTAAAATTATTAGATTATGTGATATACAACAATTGTGAAAAGATTTGTACTATTTCCCTTTTCCAAATCCCTTTAAATTTATTTTTACTTTAGGAAAAAAAAAAAGAGTCATTAATGTCACATCAGAGAAACTGTTTCAAAATTCTATCCCCTGTGGTCCTTCAATCCCACTCTTTATAATTCAGGAAGAAACAAGGTTATCTGTTTCTGATAGCAACAGGAAGCAGCCAAATGGTAGGCAGATAGGGGCAGATCCCCGTTGAAACCCACCTTCAAGCCAAAAACAGCCTGAAGGCTGAAAGACCGAACTGCTGGTACTATGAAACCCACAACTGAGAGTGAGAACTTCTCTTCCTCTTTGCCCCACTGCTTCCTGATTGATTCTTTCTGACTAATGTCTTTTAATCAATGAATGTTGCTTTTTCCAGTACTACCTAAAGCCTCCCCCTCCCCGATTCTAAGCCCATAAAAAGCCCCAGACTCAGCTATATTGAGAGGACTTTTCTGCCTTCAGCTAGGGGGACCCCGTTGCCTGTATCCCCTTTCCACTGAAAGCTGTTTTATTACTCAATAAAACTGCCTGCCTTGCTTACTCTTCAATGTCAGCACATGCTCATTCTTCTTGGTTATGGTTCGGGAACTGGGGAACCATTGCATAAGCCAGACTCGGGTAGGGCAGACTGAGTGGGCAGGCCATCTCCTGCAGCAGGCAGCTATGGTCAAGCAAAGTCCAGATGAGGCATCACCAGCTGGAGATCCCCAGTTTGCAAAGTGACCAAGAAAAAAATCCTGCGTCACGTCATTCCAGCAAGTCAACAGCTCTCCTAGTTGAGCTAATAGATTATAAAGTCAGTCTTAAGTAAATTAGACAAAGAAAACAGTTGTATGTCTTGATTCTGAGATTCTTTTTAAAATAAATTTTATTGTGCATATTTGAGATTTACAACATGATGTATGGAGTACATATAGATAAATGGTTACTATAGTGAAGCAGATCAACATATTCATCATTTTACATAGTTACTTTTTTTGAGACAAGATCAGCTAAAATCTACTTATTTAACAAAAATATCTAATATAATAGAATTGCATGTCATGTTACACATTAGATCTCTAACTGATTTATCCTACATATCCCACATTGTATTCTTTGACATACGTCTCCCCATTGTCTCTCCTTTTACCACTTACCTGCAGGAACCACTGTTTGATTCTCTATGTCTGTGTATTTTATATATACATATAATATATACATATTTTATATATATAAAATATACATATATCTCTTATAGTCCTCATATAACTGAGATCATGCAATGTTTTTCTTTCTGTGTCTGGGTTATTTTACTTAGCAGAATGTCCTCCAGGTCCATCCATGTTGTGGCAAGGATCTCCTTCTTATTTAAGGCTAAATAATACTCTTAATAATTAAACCTGAATATGTGTTGTCCCTAAAGACTTTCTACTTTTAAATCCTCTTTGAGTTTAGCTTCTTCAAATACAGTAGGTTTCCAACAGTGTTGATGCTATGAATTGCAAACTTTTAAAAGATAGGGGCTGTTTATCTTTTTATATCCTCTTGATCTAATACAATGCCATCTACATAGTCAGTGCCCAAAAAATATGTAAGGAAAGGAAAGAGAAAGAAGAGGAAGAATTTCTACTGTGAAATAATGACAGGGTAGCTAGAGCATCACACTGAACTTTGCAGTTTCTGCTTAAGGAATTTTGAAAGTTAAATTGCACTTTCTGCCTTAATTTAGCCATGAATATACATTTCTTTGAAATATTATAAAACATCATACCAAAGCCAGTATGTAGTGTCAGGGAATATTTATATTGTATGGTAGTGCTGCCATTCATGTATTTATTCCTAAGGATGACATTCATTAAAACCATTATTTCTCTTTTTATAAAAAATAAAGTTTTTAGATTTTTTTCTAAATATAAAAATTATACATGCTTAGCTTTTGGAAAATGTCAAAAATCTATTTTAATTGTACAATAAAAGAAAGTATAAAAGTAAACAAGCTTACCCATAATCCTACTTCTCAATAATAATCATTATATATTTTGATGTATTTCCTTACTGACTTTTTTTATTTTCATAGTTTTTTTTTCATAATGGAGATCTTCCATATAATTTTATAACTTGGCTTTTTACCTGACATTATACCTAATTACCTTAAGGCTGTTTGTAAAAGATGGTAGCAATTTACATTCCAACCAAAAGTAAATGTGAGAAATCTTATCACACACTTAAATTCATAAAATATAACAAAGTTCTTAATTTTTACTAATTTGATAGAAATAAAAGATATATATTTTGTAATATTTCTATTTTTTCAGTTTTAGGGCATTTTTGTTGCTCTACTTTAGCTTCAAGAGGCTTATTGTTTTTTTAAACCACTCCCAAAAGGCAAAAAAGCTCTCAGAGATTCAAACATTAAGAAAATAAAAATTCAATATCATTCACTCCATTTTTTTTTCCAGCAGAAGACTGCTTATTTTGATCCCACAATGTAGAATAAACTGGAATGGAAATGACTCTAAAAGTAAAATTTCTAATAATCCATATGTATTGTGTTACCATTATCCTATCTTTTAAAGAAAGCTTCTCAACATTCTAGATGAATATATAGGGTGACTTCCTGCTGATATGTGTCTCAATACAAAGGACAGCATAATCAAAGATATTGGCAATAAAGAGCTCAGTGTAAGATGGGTCAAGTTGGCACATGACGTATAATAAATTTCACTACTAGTCAGAAAGGCAGGCTATCAGGAAGATCAAGGAACCTAAATCACATAACTTTCAAGTCACCCTGCCCAAGAATGACAGGAATCAAAACGCTAGTTTCATAGGTTAAAATTCCACCTATTTACTTGCATTTGTCTTAAAGACTACAGCTTCTGGAAATCAAAGTAAAAATAAACAAAAATTGGAAAATTATATAATTGTAGCTGGTCACAATGCTAATAGATTAATAGTTTTAATTAATTTTAAACTAGCAGATGAAAGTACTGAGAAATGCTGACTTCCAAAGAATGAGAAACCTCTAATAGTCCTACTGCTTATCTGTTTTGTAGGCAATAATGAAATGCAATGAAGAAAATATTCCTAATATGTAGGAGACACAATAGAAAGCATAAGTAATTATTCCATTAAGAACCTCACAATTAACTAGCTTACTTAAAAAATGCACAGTCAATAAATATCAAATAGTATATGACATATACCTAAATGCCAAATGTTATCATCTACATTTCAAATATCCTAAGAATTACAGAAGGAATACTCAGGGAATACTTAAGTGGTCACAGAAAACTTACATAGCATAATACACAAATTACTTAATATCAAAATTCAATGAATATAATGGAACAAAAATATAAATTTCTCAATAATTTTCAAATAAATGAAAGTAGGATAATTTAACTGTAAAATGGCAGAGAACTTTTTACCCACTATTAGACTTATATCTGCTTAGGATAAATTGCCATCAACCTAGTTATAATTCCCAAATGAACTTTATCCCATATTTTCTTTGCTGACTTCACTCTGTTTTTAAAAAGTATATTGTAAAAATTACATATATTGGGCTGGGCACGGTGGTTCATGCCTGTAATCCCAGCACTCTGGGAGGCTAAGGTAGGTGGATTGCCTGAGCTCAGGAGTTCAAGATCAGCCTGGGCAACACGATGAAACCCTGTCTCTACTAAAATACAAAGAAATTAGCCGGATGTGGTAGCATGTACCTGTAATCCCAGCTAGATGGGAGACTGAAGCAGGAGAATCGCTTGAACCCAGAGGCGGAGGTTGCAGTGAGCCGAGGTCGTGCCATTGCACTCCAGCCTGGGCAACAGAGCAAGACTCTGTCTCAAAAATAAAAAATAAATAAATAATAAAAATAAAAAATTACATATCTTTCTTTCACTCAGATAATTTACTACAGAAAATCATGAAGTATTGCTAAAAAGTATCTTGAAATATACTACCATATGTAAAAGACTATGAATATGGAAGGATCAGTAAAATACTGATTAAGTGCATGGATATTAAAACAGCAAATTAATCTTGGTGTGAGATATTAAATATTTGTCTGCAATTATTTACCCTAAAATTGTTTTATAAACCACTTGATTGACAGTTGTTATCTCTCTTCTCTACTTATCTCTTCTGTATGACTGTTAACTGAACACTCCATATTTTTGCCATTGTCTTATTTTTCATGAGCTTAAAATGTTTTATTGAGGTAGCTAGCATTAACTACAAGAGAATAAAGTTATCTATAAAAGTTACACAGTGCACAACTGATTTCAGGTAGAATATCAGTCCTTGGGAAATGTGTTCAGAGATTTGTTTATTGTTCTCTACACTTCGGTTTAGTTAATATTAATCATTTCATGACCTCTAAATTTAGCATCCCAGAAATAGGCGTTAGTGAAATTTAAATAATGTTTTAAAAATTAAAGGTATTTTGAAAGTTTCAGTCACAAGCTACATTTTAGTAAAACAACAATAATAAAAAGACCTATGTGTCTTTTCTTGCCTTTTCCTCTCCCATCTACCTTAATTTTTGAGCTCTTACTCTTGCAATACCTAGCAAGGAAGAAGCAAGAATAAAAGGAGTTTATTTTCCTTTCTAAGTTCTCCTACTTATATCTATTATCCCTTAAATAAGAGGACTCAAGAATTCAAACATTAAGGCAACAATCTAATCTCACTCTACTTACAGCCAGTTATTTAGTCCATTGCTTCTGAACCCATTATTTAATCCATTTGATTGCAAACCTGTTATGTCATATAAACGTGTAGAAACAATTCTAGATTACAGTTAAAAATAAAAACAATAATTTTCTTTTCTACTATTTTTGCTTAATATTAACGTATTCTAGATAAACATGTTGGTAGACAAGTTGAGAATATAGATGAGATCATGGTTTACATTCCTATTTTTATACATCCCTTATTCATGATCTGTATTTTAAATTTCAGACAGAATCTAGTACTTTGCATTTTACTAAGTCTGCATAAGGAAACACACTTCACCTTCATTTTCTCAACTGCATGCCCCCCAAAACTAACTGGAGGAAAAACCTTTTGTCGTCCCCCTTAAGGGTGTAAGAACTTTTCTTCTAATGGCATGACTAATAAGTCTCTAATTGTCATGTTCAAGAACAATTATTTAACTTAGGCAAAGTTAGTGTTTATTTTATGGAATAAGTAGTCTTATGTCAGCTTACAAATGTGGAAATTCTCATTGAGACCACTGACTAAATTACAGGTAATAATTTTATCACAATAGTTCAAAAACTTTCTTTTGTTTCCTAACCACATGTGAAAAAAATGAACAAAAACAAAATTCATATAAATTTTGATATTTAGGAGAAGAGATAGACTCATTAAACCTAAAAATTATTGATTTTGTATTTTTCCTAAGATCTAGACAACAAATAAAACTTAGTAACATGTACAGTTGTGCCATATGAAATTACTAATATTCAACTGTTTTCAACCTATGGAAAAAAATTCTTATCTTTCAACCTAAAATACTAGTAATTATTGCTCTTAAAAAGAGGATTCTTGTTGTTAATGCCAACTAAAGGGGCAGGGAACTATTAATTAATAATAGGTACATTGTATATTATGTCACTATCACTAGCAATTATTAATAACTACTTTATATTTAGAACTTAAACTATCAAGTTTTCAAAGAAAAGAAAAACAGAGGTGTTACTAAGTTTAAATGTCTCCCCAAAATTTGATTATTGAAACTGTCCCTTTACTGGTTCCTTAAGCCCTGCTCCTGACTCATGACCCCTACAATATGCTCCAATAGATCCTATATTTTCTTATCATTATGACTTTATATTGCTCTTACCACTTTGTATTACTAATGCATGCTTAACTGCAAACTCTCTGAGGACTTGTCCCAGGTCTATCATTCCTAATTTCTAGCATTTTCTCATGTAGGATTAAGTGCTGAATTATTTTGGGGGTATGGATAAATTGATTGGAACTTGAAAAGTAATTGTATTGTCCTGGATTATTTTTATTTTACTATTATGAAGATAATTCATTATAAGAATGCAGTCTAGGTTTCAACTAATACCATTTACAATTAATGCAGATCATTGTGTCATCTTGGATTCAATGAAATATTGCAAATAAGAGGGGAAATTTTTATTATGATAAAATGAAATCCCTACATCCTTTTAGTAGCTTGAAGTCATAGGATCTGTTTATGTCATTTCAAAACAATTCTTAGTTCTTTGTAAGCAGACAGACTCTGTCACAGCTTTGTAGTAAGCAAATGATGCTCTGTCTTTGCAAACAGTGGAGAAACCATACATTATGAGGATGGAAGCCAAGTATTTATTTAATGCTTTATTTCCATATCATATTCTTGTCTTAAAAGATCTTTTCTGTTGGACCATATCATTAATGTTGTCTCATCTATTAGATACCTTAAACCAGACTGGTAACAAAAGTGAGCCAGAAAATTCAAATGGAAATTTTCTTCAAGATGGATAACTCCCTGGAGTTACGTGCCTTCTTGCTTACTCTGGCATAAATGGCCTCGATTGCTTTTTTTCTACTAAAGGGCATAACAAAATGTTCCTTTCTCTGAATATAAAAAGGACTATATAAATGAAAAATTTGAAAGAGCAAAACCATTTTCTCTAAAAATATCACTACTGTAATATTATCATTTCTAATTTTTATTGGGTTCATGGAAAGCCCTGCTGCGTTTTGTGAAAAGAGTTATCAACCCAATGTTGTCATCTGTGGAATGAGTATGTGGGACCATATGCTTCTAAACTATTAGTTCAGAATTTTCATAATTCTGGGTTTCCAAATATCTGGTAGATGTTACAGACACAAAAATGGCTACATTCTTGACTGAATGTTTTAGTTTTTAAATGTTTGCCATCATGCAGTCAACTCAAAAGCATGAGAAAATAGGATAAAAGGGATGGTTTGGAGTCAACAGCCTTTGAATTGATAATATATAGGTTTTTAAAATAATGTATGGATATGTTTTATTTTTATTTTTTGTGGGTACATAGTAGGTATATATATTTATGGGGTACATGAGATGTTTTGATAAATGTATGGCTTTTTCCTAAGAAAATTCACATTTTACTAAAGAAAAAGAGCTCCAATTTAGAAATCAGAAGCCCTAGATTAGTGTTCCACCTCTTACACTTGCTAGCTTTGTAAATTAAACAAGACTCTGCACGTTTATGAGTCTCAATTTCCTCACCTATACTTTAGTGATCACTCTGAATTCAAAAATTTAAATACAAAGTTATGATAGCTAATTTGGTTAGGCTTTGTGTCCTCACCCAAAATCTCACCTTGAATTGCAATCCCCATAATCCCCATAATCCCCACGTGTCAAGGGAAAGACCAGGTGGAGGTAATGGAATCATGGGGATGGTTTCCCCCATGCCGTTCTTGTGACAGTGAGTTCTCATGAGATCTGATGGTTGTGTAACTATTTGGTAGTTCCTGCTGCATTCATTTTCCTTCCTGCTGCCTTGTGAAGAAGGTGCTTCCCCTTCACTTTTCACTATGACTGTAAGTTTTCTGAGGCCTCCCCAGCCATGTAGAACTGTGAGTCAATTAAACCTCTTTCCTTTATAAATTACCCAGTCCCGGGCAGTTCCTTACAGCAATGTGAAAATGGACTAATACAATACCTGTAATATTGTTATCTGCAATACTAATCTATTATGTTACTTGTTTTCTGTTACTTGTGTTGGAACTCAGAAAATTATATCCTAAAACATGGCATGCTGAACACGCTAGAAATAAAGGAAGTTGGAAGGCCTTAGAAGCTGCCTCAAAATCAAGGACCTTCTCTTGTCTCTCCCTGCCTCCTAAATACAGGGAGGAGCTCTTCCTGGAATTTCCATATCCAAATGATGAAACTTTTTTCCAAAAGAAATGCAATTGTTTTAAACCCTTTCCCTAGTAAAGACTGATCACTGAACAAGAGAAGGAAATAGGAGAAAAGAGACTAATAGTGGTCATCATGCCCAGACAGACATTTCATCTATTCTTCTGAGGGCAGCTCCAAGATATTACATAAGAGACTACATCTGCATAATAAGAGAACCATTGTTCACAGTGCAGTTACAACTTGTGGATCCTATTCAATTTCCAAAGAGAATCCTTTACAAACCATTGTCTGTTTATTGGGTTGATTCATTTCCGCCAGAAAACATTTACTAACCCTCAAAATTGCCCACATTTCCCCATCTCCCTCTCCCCTGTGAAGAGGTTGCTAATTAAGCTTCAGCCATCTGGCCTTTCTTTATCTCATATTTTATATGACTCCCATGTTTATGCACATTAATACATTTATATACCTTTTCTCCTGTTAATCTGTCTATTGTCAGTTCACTTCAGCAGACTTGAACCTTTAGAGGGGGAGGCAAAATAATCTTCACTCCTACATGTTTCTTGTTTTTATTATTTGCTCCATTATTAATATAAATGTGACTTGTAAATATTGATGTAAATAAAGGTATTATTATTTTGAACTATCTGCCTCTACTAGACAAAAGTCAAAGCAACTAACCTCTGATCTGAGGATCAAATATAAGTAAAATTTATAATGCTGGATTTTAATAAATGTTTAATAAGTGTTTCTATGATCGTTATGTTATTGTAGCTTTGTGCCTGTGATACTGTGATTATAATAAAAAATATATAGTGGTCTTTGTCACAGGTTGCTAACACAGAGCTCCTAATCCCTTGGAATTTTCCAGTTGATGGGAGCATCTTTTGTTCTAATGAGGTGACTTTTGGTGGGCTCCTGGGTAGGGGCTGCCCACCAGAAAGACAAAACCATGATTAGAAGCTTAAAAGTTTCAGTTCCATCCTCCATTCCCATCGTCCAGGAAGGGGAGAGAGGTTGAATGTTGAGTTAATAATCAATCATGCCTACATGATGAAGGCTCCATAAAAGTTCCTGAACTACTAGATAAAAGAGATTCCTGGTTTCTGAACATGTGGAAGTGCTGAAAAAGTGGCACACCCAGAGAGGGCATGTAATCTCCATGCCTCTTCCCACCAACCTTGCTCTGTGTACATCTTCATCTGCCTCTTCATCTGTATCATTTGAAATATTCTTTCTAGGAAACTGGCTAACTTAAGTGTTTCTCTGAGTTCTGTCAGCCATTCATAGGCCTGTGAAAAGGGTCATGGGCACCAACAATTTATAGCCAGTCAATGAGAGTAATTAAGGTTCTGACTTGTGATTGCAACCCCCAAAGAGAAGTGGGGGCAGTCTTGTAGGACTGAGCCCTTAATTTGTGGGATCTGACTCTTAACTACAGGTAGACAACGAAAGGATTGAATTAAATGGTGGGACATCATGTTGGTATCAGAAAATCAGTGTGGGAAGAAGCCCACATATTTTGGGGACCAGAAGTGTTATGCTGAGAGTATAGAAGGGGAGACGACTTGGTTTTTCCTACTATACAGTTCCCATGCATGATGATATGCCAAACCACATGCTAACCTCCAGGAGAGGGTACTGAGAAGACCCTCAATACTACCTCATTAAAGAAAAATCATAAACAACAAACACTGACTCCAAATGAATGCCATGGACTTTCTAAAACGTATTTTTTCCTATTCAAGTGAGTGTTAAGAAAAAAATAGTACTAATTTTACTATTACATTAAAATGTCTCTTAATGAAGTTTATTAACATATGAAGGAAATATGTCACTAGAAATAATTTTTAAGCATATCTGCAAATATGCCTTTTGACACAAACATTTTCTTCTCCCTGTGTTCTTGGACCTTATTTTTTTCCCTAGTTCATGAGCTTCCTGTAATCCACCCTAGGAAAATCTAGTTGAAAAGCTTTACTTCCTAAAAATAATAAAAAGGGGAAATCAGCAGCTGTTCAATTCTCCTGTGTTAATTTTCCAACTATTCCTTCAATATGACACTTAAATCTTATTACAATATTCCTGCAAACATTATATTTCCTGCAGTGAATAATATACATAAGATATTCTAATGCACATAGAGAAAGGCAGAAATGAAAAACAGCTTATTGATATAGAAGATGGATATTTTGGTAGCAGCATCACATAGAGTTTCTCATCAGCAGTAAACATCTGCTTCCTTTCATTATGATTTTCTTTTGCAAATTCCAAAGGCCACATGACAGCATTGCCATATATTGGAAATGCAAAAGTAGGAGCAGAAAAGGGATGATCCTTTTTTTCCCCATCATAAGGGTCGTGTCACTCCTATAACAAAAGACAGGTTAACAATAAAAAGGCACAATATATATTTTTTAATTAAAGTTCTACATGACATGGGAGTCGTCAGAATAAAGACCCAAAGATACAGGAAAAGCTATCCATTTTTATGCCTAGGTTCAATGAAGAATGGACAAGTGTGCAGAATTGTGATTGGACAAGAAGGGGACACCCTAATGGAAACAGGCCGAGTGGTGAAACCTAGCAATACGGTCTGTTGAGATCTTCTTGGCCTCTCCATGCAGTATTTTCTTCCACCCTGTATGAGGCAGGACCCTTTCTGGAATACAGGAACAGGGGTGTTATGGCCTACTATCAAACAACGTAGGCCGGAAAATTTATTTATGGCCAGTTCTTACCCAAAAAGGCAGAGGTGGGTTAGAGCAACATTTTTAGGTTTGTTTTAGGTTTGTTTAGGTAGAGCAACATTTTAGCCTTGCTTTGAGGGTGGGGATGCTGGTTTCTATAACTAGCTTTAGGGAAGAAGGATGCTTGTTTCTAAGACCTGTGTGGAGGAAAGTAAGGGGTAAAAGACAGGAGAGCAGGAGAAGGTCAGAAAGAAAATGGGTTTTGTTGTTGGGTGTTTTGTTGTTGTTTTGGCCCTTTTTTTGAGACAGAGTCTCGCTCTGTTGTCCAGGCAGGGGTACAGTGGTGCAATCTCAGCTCACTGAAAACTCCGCCTCTGGGGATCAAGTGATTCTCCTGCCTCAGCCACCTGAGTAGCTGGGATTACAGGCATATGCCATTCATGACCACTAATTTTTGTTTTCTTAGTAGAGACTGGGTTTTGCCATATTGGCCAGGCTGGTCTGAAACTCCTGACCTCAAGTGATCTGATCCACCCACCTCAGTCAACCAAAGTGCTGGGATTACCGGAGTGAGCCACCACATCCAGCCTAAATAAAACTGTTTTTTTAGGCTGCTTCTGAGTCCTTCATTTTGGGTTCTGTTTTCTAAGTCTCAACACAAATGTTCAAGAAAAATTCTGTAATACTTTCTCTAAAAGTACAGTATCACTACCCTATTCACAGTTTCACTTTATGCAGTTCCAGTTATTTGTGGTCAAACACAATCCAAAAATATTGAATGAAAAATACCAGAAATGAGTAACTCATAAATTATAATTTGTGTGACATACTGAGTATTGTAATAAAATCTCACACCATCCAGCTCTGAGTCACCCCTTTGGTGTATGCAAGCTGAACATACACTGCCCACCCATTAGTCACTGGTAGACCTCTCAGTTAGCAGATTGACTGTTGCGGTATCACAGTATTTGTATTCAAGAAACCCTTATTTTACTTAACAGTAGCCCCAAAGCACAAGAATAGTGATCCTGGCATATTGTTTTAATTGTTCCATTTTATTATTAGTTATTGTTGTACATCTCTTACTGTTGTAGGACTTTCTCCTTAGTTCAGCTAAAGATGGAGTCCTTGTCACACAGCCATGAAATATTAGGCTCGCAGACAGTTTGAAGAGTAAGAAAAATGATATTTATTGGGTAAAAGGAAAAGAGGGGTGGAGGAAAACAGGGACAGTCCGCAAAGCCAGAGTCCTGCTAGTGCCCTTCCTGCCTCTCAGACTGAATCCCAGTACCACCCAGGAAGAAGAGGGGCCAGGCTCCTCCCTACTGTAAATGGCGCAAACTTCCCAAGGCTCCACCCGCGTGCGCAGTCCTCCCAGTGTGCAGGTCGGTTGGAGGTTCTGCCAGGGAGCCCTTCTCACCTGGCTGTCTCATTACTATGCCTACCTTATAAATTAAGCTTTATCATAGGTACATATGTGTAGGAAAAAAACATAGTGTATATATTACTTGGTACTATCCTTTGTTTCAGAAATCCACTGGGAGTCTCAGTCCCGTGGATAAGGGGGTACTATGTAAAAGTCAAGAAATAATTTAAAATATGTTAAAAACAAACAATAAATAAACAATAGGAGTCTAGATTTAAGTACAACACCATTGTATATGATACATTATTTCCTTACAATAAACTTTATTATTCAATATTTTATTTAATGATAGAATAGCAAATAATTGGTAAAATAATTTTAGCTTCTGAGAGGATATAAAACTAAGTTTATTCCATTCACAAAAAGTAAAATTAATACAAGACAGAATTTTATTATTTCCTAAAAGAGTTGCCAAACTTATATCTTCTACATCTGAAACAATGTTGGGCATTACTTAAGGAACTTACTTGATAACTATGTATTTTTAAATCTGAAACAATTTACCTGAAGTGGTTACACAATATTGACTGTTCATTTTTTGAAGATTTTGTTTAATACTTTATTGCAGAGTATGTTGGCAGCACCACAGGAGATCAGATGATATAAATTACTCATTTTTCAATGATTCTGTTAGAGAATATTAAATCCTGATCTTCCCACATTCTGCCTACATGTACCTCCCATTACAGTCAATCCACAGTAGCCACTATTCACCTAACACCTCCCACGTGTTTCTATCTCTGTTCCCTGTTTCATGTGATTTCTCTCTGGCTTAAATGTTCCTGTTATGGTTTGAATGGATATGACCCTCCAAAATTCATAAGGTGGGAACTAACACTCTTTTAGGAAGTGATTAAGTACAAATGTTCCATTTTCAGGAAAAAGGTTAGTACCTTTATTAAAGAATTTGAAAGGAATGCCCTAGTCCCTCTTCTCTTTTTGCTCTTTCTGCCATATAAGGACATAGCATTTATTCCCTCCAGAGGATGCAGCAACAAAGCACCCTCTTGGAAGCAGTGTCCTCATAGTTGGCCATGGATGCAGCATGACCATTTCACCTTCAGCTCATATCCACATTACAGGCCGGAAGAGGGAGCAAGGGCTGAGAAGTGTGTCCACCATGTGTGTCCCTTTTCAAAACATTTGTCTGGTGGCCCCACTGGACAAATTTGGCTTCCTTATCATTGGTCATACTAGATCATATGGCCACTCCTGGCCACAAGGCAGTCTAGGGGAGACTTACCAGACACTGAATCTGCTGTTGCCTTGATCTTGGACTTCCCAACCTCCAGAACTATGAAAAATAACTTATGTTACTTATAAACTTATCCAGTCTCTGGTATTTTCTTTAGCAGAACAAATAAACTAAGATAGTTCCCTATCTCATTTATGACTATTGAAAGTCTTCTCTGTCATCTAAAGATATCTCAATAATCACTTTAACAAGGAGTCTTCTTAGGGTTCGTCTCCTCCCCAGTTTAAACCTTATATAATTCTTCTCTTGTTTGAACTTTCACATCACTTGAAATTTTTTAAGGCACTTACATGTTTACATTCAAATTGCGCTATGGTTCATTGTGCATTATTCTTATATCCATTCTCCATTACATTCATTACAGATTCACCCTGTTAATCAACATTTAATCTGCTATGTATAGACTATATGCCTTCTTCTGGAGCAATAAAGAAAAATATAGCAGCAACCTATCCTCACGAAATTTATCTTAAAGCATGACCCATTCATTTTCCTTACCCTTCATATCTTCCACAATATTTTATATATTTTGGTCATAAAAGTATTTGTAGCTATTTTAGTCATACACAAGGAAGTTATTAATTATTGTGTATATTTTGGTCATATAAATATTTGTAATATTTGGAATTAATTTATTATGATGAGTATCAATTATAATAATAATAAATATTGATAATTTTGTATGAAATGCAAAACTATTCATACATGATGAGAAGTCAGTGCTTCCTCTAAAAACTGATACGGTAAAAATAATTACTTGTTTCCTTAATTTGGGATGCTACCTAACATAAAGAAAAATGAAATATCATGTAGACTTATTTTAAAAAAATAGTTTTTACATGAATGTCCTATCCTAGAGGCAAGATCAAACTTAATTAACATCAACAGAGATTCCTTAAACACATTAAATTTTATAAAGCACCTTCTGGGTGACGTTATCTGCTATTATACAAGACAGAAGGAGAGTAAACTAAATTCAAGTCTAATCATAGAAGCACCAGCAACTAAAATTGTTTTCAAATAATTTACAAATACGTGTACTGCATAAATTCATTGTTTGCACACAATACACAGCTTTACAATTATAAGAAAGACCAAGTGTATGGCAAAGTTAAATTAGAGGATAATTGCAATTATTTGTGAGTGTTCCTTCTCTCTATAATTTGTACACGATCATATACATGGGATTTATTTCAGCAATCTCCTAAAAAATCAAGTTTGCTTATTTTAATCCTTTTGGCAATTAGATTATCTCCCATGTGCAGACAAAAGAAATCATGAATATCAATAGATAGGTATCTCCAAAAAATTGCTTCACCAATGTGATGAAAGATACTTTTGCATTTGCATCCATACAGGCCATTATTTCCTCACTAAATAGAAAGATGAAAATAATATCAAGTTTCTTACATATCATCATTACCATCATCACCATCATCAAGCTATTGAGAAAATACTTTTAAAGGTCTTTACATTTCCTGAATAAAACTTATAAAGTCAGTTCTACACTATAATTTGAATGTACCTCTCAGTCAAATCTTAGGATCTTTTGCTCAAACTGCAGCTATGTCTATATCAGATAGTAACAAAAATCCACCCTCTCACCAAGAAAAACACATTTTTCTAAGTACAACTGCCACTTGGTTATAGATAAAGTGTTAGCCATAATCCATTGTTTTAAACTAACATATAGGAAAGATAGTAAATGACTGTATTGATTTATTGAAATTTTATTTTTTTTGTAGAATAGTGTTTCCATAACTAAAATTAAAAACTTGAACAGAATTTTTCAAACCAAATAAATTCTACTACCCACTGCACAAAAACAAAGAATTACTAGGAAAGGTCTATTCTCCTTTTTTCAATGAAAAGCATTGTCCTGAAAATCATATCCAGGAGTTTCCGGTAGACAGTGGATTAGAGTCTGTTCAGACTGTGTGTGTGTGTGTGTGTGTGGTGGGTGTGTGGGTGTGTACCAGTCATGCACAAACATGGTGATAAAGTATCTTTTCTTTTTTCCTGCTACTGATTAGTCTTATGTTGGAAGATTTTGCCCTGACATGGTTCCTCTGATAGTGTTACAGATCCTGCTATAAAGTGTTGAATCAGGATTAGCACATATTTTCTGGAAAGAGATAGTAAATATTTTAGGATTTTGTGGGTCATTTATGTTACCTGTTGTATATTCTTCTATTTTTTTTTTTTAATTATTTTTAGTAGAGACTGGGTTTCACCATCTTGGCCAGGCTGGTCTTGAACTCCTGACCTTGTGATCCACCCGCCTCGGCCTCCCAAAGTGCTGGGATTACAGGTGTGAGCCACTGTGCCTGGCCATTTTTAAAAAACATCCTTAGCTCCTGGGACTTTTAAAAACAGGACACAGGCTAAATTTGATCCATAGGCAAAGTCTGCCAACGCCTGCTTTGAATTAGCAATAGCCATGTTGCTAGTTATTTGATAGGTTTCAGTAAATGTTTGCCAAATACAAAACCCCAGTTCTTAGGGTCTGGAAATGGAATGAAATCAGTAGACCTGGTGTTGCCTTAGGAGGAGCTTCCAAATTCTGCTTCTTATGTGAGCTCCACTTTAGATAGTACATCACTTTTGAGCTGCTCCACTCTGCTCAAAAAGTGCAAACCATGGAGATTTTAAAAGTTCACTACCTCTCTGCTCTCTCTCTCTCTCTCTCTCCCCCCACCCCGTATCTCTACCTCTCTCTCTTTCTCACGTACACAGTACATACACACATCTACAAAACACAAGCACACCCTTTTCTGCATCACATAGACACAAAGCAGCTGAATGGAGATTTTCTTCTACACCTGAGGAAAAAGAACGTTCTCAATTTGCTGACACTTTTAAGCTATAAGTATCAGTCCTGCCTTAAGGCAATCTATCTTAATTGCTTTCTTCTGTTCAGATCTCTTGGCTAGGAATTTTTCTACTTAATCCAATAAATATTTGTCAAGCACCTAATACAACCACACTAAGCTTCACAATTCTAATGTGGACACAAGTCACCCTGGGATGTGGTTAAAGTGCAGACTTTGATTCATCGGGTTTGAGGTGAGGTCTGAGACACTGCATGTCTAAGGAGTGCCTACATGATGCTGATGCTGAGGGTTTTGTGAACCATATTTTGAGAAGCAAGATAGTGAAGAATGCGAGTGAGTACAGAGTTAGTTACAACCCAGTAGTGGTGAGCACTATTTGAGGAAAATGTACTTCAGAAGCAAATAAACTTGAACAGAATACATATGTTAAAATTCAGGAAAAAATTCTTAGAGGGTATATGAACAAAACATCCTTAGGAAGAGGAAGAGGAAGGGTTATGCAGGTTAAGCATGCAAGGAAAGGAGAAATGGGAAGAAAGCTGGAATTCCTGGCAGAAGGGGACACTGCAAAGCAGATGTTAAGTGGCTATTAGAAAAATGTATGAAACGCCAGGACAGTAGGTAATCTAGAAGATAAAGAAAGGAATATTTAAAGACAGAATGAACAACAGTAATTCAGTTTAGAAAAGAGTTTAGAAAAGAGTTTTATAGAAAAGAGTTGTTAGGTTCAACAGCAAAGATGTACTTGGTGATATAGTGAAAATCATTTTAGTAGCTACATGAATGCAAAAGGCAGAGTACAGCAAGTTGAAGAATGTTTGGGAGTAAGGAAAGTAGGGCCTGTTATTTTGTGGGTTTTTGATGTAAGATATTTCAGTCTGTTTAAATTCATTTGGAAAGAAGGAAGTAGGGAGAAATTGAAGACACAAGGAAGGGGGAGGAAATAATCAGTACAATATGCACCCTGAGAAAGAAAGAGATGAAATCTGGAGCCAACCTGGGAAGATTATCTCAGGAAGTATCTAGGTATCGTTCATTGTAACAGAAGGAAAGAAATAAAAAATGAAAGAAGACTTAGCCAAGTCTGTATGTTTGTTGGTAGAAAGCTGGAGGGTTTCCTACCTGTGCCTCCTATGTTCCCTGGAAATTAAGAAGTACATTTATATTCTGAGGGAAAAGACAGTAAGACCAGGAGTTTCTAAAACATGAAAAAGGTTATCAGTATGGAAAATGGAAAAGAAATGTAGCTGACAGAACAGTGAAGGATTTATTTCATGAGTATGAGTCCCTTGACTGTTTCATGTTTTTATGATACAAGAAACCATGGATTGATGGTGATAGCCATCTCAGACTCTTTCCACACGAGCAAGAATCATGTCTCCCTTTACCAAGGCAGAACTTCTAAGCTCAGTCAGGTCCTAGTTTTCTGGATGAATTTCATCCCACCTTTCCTGTTTTAAGTCCCAAGCCTGTTCCTTGGGACTGGACTCTCAAGTTATTGGTATACATCTATAGTTAATTCAGAGATATTCAAAGATATACTCCATGAGACTTATTTTCTGTGTCCTCTCACTACCCTATGGTTACTCAATTCCCTACATGCATACACTTACTTATTTGTCTAGGCTCAAAACTCTCCATTTATATATCTTGCTTACAGTTCTTACAAACAGGGCTGCACTAAATGTCTCCTAGAGGAATTTCTAACAGTCATACACGTAAGGATATTAAATATCACCAAATGTCCTGGGCACCTTGATAAGGTCCTACTTCTCCTTATGTGCGGAACCCACATATTTCCATTTGTTCATTGGTGGTTGACTAGTGCAGTCTCTAACCATCATACCCAACTTTAGAAGAATTATAGAAAATCTTATTTTCTTTACAATATCCACCTTTGATTCAAGACCAAGTTTGACAAAGATTTAATAAAATCAGTCCAAGATATATGAGTGACCTCTCTTTCTGAGAGTAAAAATCTGGAGCTTGATTCCTATTCACAAATGCTGTCATAAGACTTTACATAGGATAAAGAATTTCTAGTAGAGAATCATCTGGAAGAAATTAATTGATGGAATAATCACATTTCCTCTCCCTGTATTAATTAGAGGAAAGAAGTATGGTAGGGCAAAGGGAGTGAGGTGGGTTGTTCAATACAAGTTAACATCCAAACTGTTTTAGGAAAGCAACATGACGTATCTGTTATGAATGTGGTTTCTGGTGGCATCACCCTGACTGATTCTATGTTTTAGGCAAATTAACCTTTCTAAGCCTCAGTTTGGTCCTCTGTAAAGTGAGAATATTAATAATGCCTACCTCATATGGGTTGGTGCCAGGATTAAATGGTACATTCTATATACAACAGCCTGGAATCAGTCTGCCCCGGTGTAGACGTGTATTTTATCAATGCTATTTATAATTTCCCAAGCACTTGGTGATAAAATAACAGACTGACTTTAACTTTTTTTTATAGTTAAGTTTTAAACTTTCTACAAACAAATCACTACCCTGTTGCTTGCTTCCTGGGGCAGACTACTTTGTTATATTTTAATAAAATGGGTTGTTGTTATATTTTAACAAAACGCATATCAAATTCTGAAGTTACATTTATCAAAGAATTAAAATAAATAAGGTTAATGCATTACATTTTAAGTATACATTTGTGAAAATTTACTATGTTTTATATTGTTAATTTACTTTACTAATATTGAGTTGACTTAGGCCAGAAAAAATGTGCTATACTACAGTGGAATTGAGGGTGCTGATATCCTGCAGTACAGCTATGCCCTAATTTCTTGAAGACCCAGTTAACTCATCAATATGGATCAGCTTCAATGTTACCTGTTAGCAGTTAGAAAGCCCCTCACATTTTACAAATGTTCCATAAAATTTCTGGACACCTCTTTTTTCTCCATATATATTTTACATCCAGACATTTCCTGAGTTCTAGGACACATAGATATCCAAAGCAAATAGTAAACCCAGGCACAACCTTCTCATTTCTACTCTTTTTGCCTGGCAAATGAAGACAGAGCATTCTCCTTCAGATTATGAAAGCATGATTCAGGATCTGTTGAGTCTTAACCCTTGGCTTCCCAAGATGGGCATCTGCACACAGTAAAACACGCTTAAACCAAGCCTGAAAGGAAATCCACCTATTTCTCTCTCCCTCTCCCCTCCAAGCCCCCTGCAACCCTTCCCTTCCTTCCTTTCTTTCTTCTTCCTTCTCCCTTCCTCCCTTTCCTCCCTCCTTTCTTCCTTCCTCTCCCCTCATTTTCTCTTCTTCTTCCCCATCTCTCCCTCTTTCCATTGCTCTCATTTCATTCATACACAAACTCACACATACCCATTGCTTCTGCTAAAAATAAATTTTTCTATCAAACCTCCAAGTTTAATACCTAAAACACGACAATGTTTCTCTAAAGTAACTTGTAGATAGCTGTGCTTTGCTTTACATTTTTTAACATGTGTTTTCCTGACATATCTATTGTTTTGGAAATCTATAATTAGTAAAACATAAACCTACTATTTTTATTTTCCATCTGCCAGATGCCAAGTTGTCTTTAGAGTCTCTCAAAGAATAGAATCCAACATGGCTCTTTTCATTTGCATTCTTGTTTACAAAAGTGGGTGACAATGACAGCTGAAATAAATAGCCACAGCTTAGAGAAAATGATTTTGTTTCTTAATTGTCAGTGGGCTGTGATCAGGAAAAGCCCAGGAATGAAACAGAAGCCAGCTTCAAAAAAAAGATGGTTCTTTTCATTTTTAATTCTATTTCTTTTAATTTTTCTGAATCTACTCTTCTTTTAATTATTCAGAATCAACTATGATGAATTTTAACAATATTATCTTTAATTACTGAAGCAAATTCACCTGAACTTAAGCTATTCTTAGGCTATAACTGAGATAACTCTGAACTTGAATAGATTCTTCCAACAATTAGCATTGTGTTTAGTAAAGAAGGTAATCAAAAAGGATAACTTGAAAAAATACGTTCTTTATAAGAGTTATTAATGGGACAAGGATGTAACTTTGAAATACATAGAGAGGTGATGGGAATTTAAGAAAGAAATGACCTAATTTTTGAATCTGGTGAGCCTAGAGTACAGTGAGTCAGCTAACAATTGAATTTTTCTATCTGCCCCACCTACCTGGAATGTTCTTCTACTTGCCAATTAGGACAAGAATATTATCAAGAAAAATAAATTATTTTAAAAAGCAATTCCATCAGTCAAAGATAATATTATTAGGATCCTAATCTAATATATTCTCTGGTTAAAATAATTCTACCTTCTACCTGTCCTAATCCTTTTGGATGGGCTGCTGGGTGGCAGCAAGGGGTGGGAAAACAATCAAGACAAGTCATCACAAATAATAACATAAGCCATTCCCAAAAGCCACCACCTCCCTGTTGTAGTTTCTTCGGAAGCCTCCAGGTATGCAATACCCAAGAAATTAATGAACTCACACATTCAATACAATGTCTTTTATTTATAAGATTTTTTTATTTATAAACCAATCTTCTATTATTCACGTATAGCCCTTGTACCTCATTCTTTTCTCACAATGAAAGGTCCTTCCAAACTCCCCCTTTAACTGTCCTCTAACATACAAGCCAGTTGGAACATTAGTTACTCCACCTCTAATTACAACCTACATTATTTGCTTGTAAATTGGCTCATTATAATATCATTAACATGAGGAAGAAATCCCACATCTGGGGTAAATAGCAAAGTTCCCCAAGTCAGTCTCAGGTAGACTATTTCTTCCATTTGGTTAAGCTCCCACCATGCTCTTGAATTTCTTCATTCTTACAACGGCAAGTTTACAACACTACACACTCAACAAATACTTACTGAATGTGTGCTAGGGTCAGGCATGTTGCAGATTCTTTGGATACTGCATTGATCAAGAGAGTAAAAAATATGACATCCCTTAAGAAGCTTGCATTCTTTTGAAAGAAGACAGATACCAAATACCAAAAAGAATAAATGAGGAAATTCTTTAGTATGATAGAAGTAATAAATGCTCTAAAAGATAAAAAGCATGGATTGGTAAGGTGGATAAAAAAAGAGATGGAATGGCAGAGCATTTGCATTTCACAAGAAGATTCTGATCAGTATTCACCAAAAAAAATGACATTGGAAGGAAGGTATGTCCTATGTTCACCCCTTGTCTTTACTATTGTTCATAATGGTATACCTCAAAAATTGCCAAATAAACATGTACACATGCTCTTTGACTTACAATGGGGTTATGTGCCAATAAATCCATCGTAAATTGAAAATATAGTAAATAAAAAATGTGTTTAAATACACTAACCTGTCAAACATCAGAGTTTACCTTAGCCTACCTTAAATGTGCTTAAAACATGTATATTAGCCTACAGTTGGGCAAAATCATCTGGCAACACAGTATACCACAGAGTATAATTTGTTTGCCCTCATGATCAATCACTGGCTAACTGGGACCTGCAACTCGGCTTGCTACCCAGCATTGCAAAACAGTGTCCTACCACATATTGCTGGCTCAGAAAAAGATGAAAAAGATTTAAAAAAGTATAGTTTCTACTGAATGTGTATCACTCTTGCACCATCAGAAAGTTGAAAATTGCAAATCAAACTCTTGTAAGTCCTAAGTGGGGATTGTCTGTATATTCTCTATTGGCTAAAAATAATAAATTTCTCACTTTTAATACAATAGGTTTCACTCTGATCTACTGTATTAGTTCATTTTCACACTGCTATAAAGAACTACCTGAGACTGGGTAATTTATAAAAGAAAGAGTTTTAATTAATCACAGTTCTGCATGGCTGCAGAGGGCTCAGAAAACTTGCAATCACAGCGGAAGGTGAAGGGGAAGCAAGGCACCCTTATTACAAGGCAGCAGGAAGGAGAATTAACACAGAAGGTCCTACCAAACACTTATAAAACCATCAGATCTCACGAGAACTCACTCAGTATCACAAGAGAGCATGAGGGAATTGCCCACATGATTCAGTTACCTCCACCTGGTCTCTCCCTTAACATTAGGGATTATGGAAATTATGGAGATTACAATTCAAGATGATGTTTATGTGGGGACACAGCCAAACCATATCATTTACCCTTTTACAAAAGCAGACAATTTTAACACTTAGGTGGTCTGCCTCTGAAACAGAAATTAATTACTTACAGAATTATCTCCACAACCTGTCCTTAAAATACACACATCATTACCATGTCATATGTAAAACAGAATAACCTTCTTTGTTTCTTCTAAGAATAAGTTAAATGCAAGGGCTTTAAAGCAGACCTATGCCATACACCAATGATTCTCAAACTTTAGCCTGCGTTAGAATTACCAGGAGGACTTATTAAAATACAGATGGCTGGGTATCTACCCAAGAGTTTCTGATTCAATAGATCTCAGGCGGAGTCTGAGAATTTGCATTTCTAGTAAGTTTCTGGGAGATGCTGATCAGAACATAATGAGAACTATTGCTTTGCATTAATCTTTGTAAAATTATGACTTTGCAACTCAACTTTAAAATGCCAAATTAAACTAACAGTTTAAGCTCTAATTCCATGTAACTGAAGGTAAATGATATTATTTAACACTTACTACTTTATCGTTATTTCAATTTTTTTTCTACCATACACAAAAGAGGAGAGGAAACTGTGTTTATTCTATCTCTACTATATGTCAGATATAATACAATCTACCAAACCAAATCAAACAAAATCTTTCTTTCAGAATCTCCAAAAATACCCTATTTGCCTGAAGACTGCATCATATTCTTACACTTACAGTGTATATTTCAAAGATGCTTATGGTCACTCAAGTAGGTTAGCTATAAACCCCCAAAAACTTCATACTCTGCCTTACTGTTCTCATCAACTGTAGAAAATCCTTTGTTTCATAAGAAGTTAAAACATCCTAAATAAGTATAAATTGTGAGTTTATGGATAGGAAAGGCATCAATAACTCCTTCCCAAGCATGAAAGACCCTGATTTCAAATCTTGGTCTCTAAAGAATCTGGTGTTCCATTAAAAAAAAAAAAAATCATTCTAATTGATGGATGAATTCAAATGACTAGAAGTAACAAGTTGTTCAGAGTTGCTTTCAGAAACCCAGTGAAATGAAGCAAAGATAGCGACTTATGTTTTGAACAAGCTGTGAGATTGTCTTAGCTCATTTTTGTGGAACTGAATCTTTGTCTATAAAGGTGTCTTAGGGAGAAGTGAAGCACCATGCCTATCACCACGGAAATAAGCTTTATGTGCTGTACTTGTCAAGGTCTGCTGGATATGTGAGGCAGATAGCAGCAGTGACAGAGAAAATGCTTTTGCCTCTTTCTAAATGAATATGGCAGATGTTGACCAGGAGTAATTACAGATTCTTCTTTCTTGGTAAAATGAGCATGTGTACTTTATAAAGACATATTCCCAAAGATATGCTTATTAAAATACATAATTAATCATCCTCTTTAAATCTCACAAAGAGAAAATATTAGAGCCAAGGCCAAAGATGTGTGTCAAAAAGCATAGCAATTCCATCTATTGGCTAAATAAAATTATAAAGTATTCTCCACATTCTACTGCTGTGTAACCTGGATTTACTTAAGCACATCTGGATGTTTAAAAAGTGATCATTTTAAGAGTCATGACTGGATTTCAGTGATCTCGCTATTCGACTGCTTGGATTGTTGAATACAAGAGTCAAAAAATCTTGAATTACCTCAGAGACACTGGGAATGCTATTACCTGTATTTGTGAGCTGTTCCTACTCTTACCACTTGAATCTGCCATTTTTCTCCTCTTCCACCGTCTGCTTCAATGACAGCTTACTTTTTGGCACTTCAGCTGAAGCCTCTGCTGCTGGTTAAGCTGCATGAAATCACTTTAACTCTGTCTATAGTGTCCATGCCAGTAAAGTTTAGGCTTAAATTGAGTCCCTTAGTATATGTAAAATTACTTTTGTAAGTATAAAGTTTGTATATAGCTGACACCACAAATGAGGGCTTGCCTGATGTATTTTGCCATTTCATTTAAAAGGCATAAAATGAGAGTTATGATACACTGAGAAAGAAACAGCTAACCAGATGCCAATTTAACACAAGGATTCTGGGAAATTATTGCCCTAACTATAAGTGTTTGCCCTCTTCCCTTTTCACTGGATGCTAATTACCAGTGAATTTCCCTGAGTTTTGCATTTTGCAGCTGTTAGATTTAGCAGGCAGAAAGAGACTGGAGGGTGAGGCAAAGACTGCGGTGAATGGGAAAGAGAGAGGAGCCTGTAGCTGACTCCCTTGTGTACTGTGTTTGATAACACTCTGAGGATCAAAGTAGAGCATCTGGGGAATCTGCTCCTGAAAAGATGAACTGGCTCTTTCCCACCCTTCCTGCATCAGAGGCTATAACTCTAGACTCCGTAGCTAAGAAGACTGGTGAACTAAGCGGTTTGTACAGGGACTGATAACCTGCCACCTCCTACCCCCAGTCTCCAAAGGGGCAAAGACTATTAGGTCTGCCTCCCAAGAATCAAATATTCAGCCAAGACATCCTTCACCTAGCAGAGAGAATCAAACATACTTGCATATTTGCAACATTGTACAAATATGCCAGGAACCATTTTAGAGAACATTTAAGAAACTATTCTAACCAAACAACAATGAATACAATTAGAGACCAAAAAAAAAAATGGGCAGGTAGAGACTGCCAGTTACAGCTTCCACGTGGAAAGAGCTCCTCACTCTCATCTTTACCTTAAGAAAAAAGCTATACAGACTGGAAGCCAATGATGTTTTTTGGAGCCATAGAAGAAGAAATGAAGTGACAGGACAAAATAGCACACTGAAAATTTGAGAGACAAGTGAATACAGAGAATCAGTCAAAGTCAGCTTACTAGAAGCGGAAGTTGCTGTAAACTACTAGGAACACTTAAAAGGTAACATTGATGAATTACTGGAGACAATGTGTGGACTAATGTGAGAATGTGAAAGTTATAGGGGTTACAGTTTTGGGGGATACCCACACTTTCATGAGTTTTTCTTCCAGGAACTCCACCAAGTTCTCATGGTGAAGAGACATGAAAAACACTCCTATCTCTGACAGGAGGTTAGAAAAATTTACCATTTTTTAATACCCAGAGTATTTTCCATAAGAAAGGTCAATGCTCCAAATAAAAGGGACTTTACCAGAGCCTTTTCTGATGTAGGAGAAGTGAAATTACCCAAGTCTAATTCTCTACAATCTCTTTCAGAAAATAGAATCAGAGGAAACACATCCTAACTCATTCTATAAGGCCAGAACTATCTATTACCAAAATTATATAGACAACAGAAGAAAACCAATCTCTCATGAACATAGACACAAGAATCCTCTACAGTATATTAACAAACTAAATCCAGCAATGTATAATAAGAATTATGAGACCAGCACGGTGGCTCAAGCCTGCAATCCCAGCACTTTGGGAGGCCGAGGCAGGCAGATCACGAGGTCAGGAGATCGAGACCATCCTGGCTAACACGGTGAAACCCCGTCTCTACTAAAAATACAAAAAATTAGCCTGGCGTGGTGGCGGGCGCCTGTAGTCCCAGCCACTCGGGAGGCTGAGGCAGGAGAATGGCGTGAACCCGGGAGGCGGAGCTTGCAGTGAGCCGAGATCGCGCCACCGCACTCCAGCCTGGGTGACAGAAGACGACTCTCCATCTCAAGAAAAAAAAAGAAAAAGAATTATACTCCACAACCAAATGAGGATTTATTACAGGTACGGAAGGTTGATTGTGAAATTGAAAATCAGTTAATCTACCACATTAACAGAGTAAAGAAGAAAAAGCATTTGACAAAACCTAACACCCATTTATGATGAAAATTCTTAAACCATGAATAGAGAGCACCTTCCTCACCTTGATAAGAACATCTACAAAATATGTATAGTTGACATCATACTTAATGGTAAGAAACTGGATACTTTCCCTCTAAGATACAAAACAAGGGAAGCATGTCTCCTCTCATCACTCCTAGTCAACATCTTACTAGAAGTCTTAGTACAAAAGGAAATGTTCTACATACGGGGCAGAAAGAAATGAAATGGTTTAGTTTACAGACGGTACGACTGCCCATACAGAAAATTTCAGATAATCAACAAAAGAACTCCTGATATGAATAAGTGATTATAGAAAGGTAGCAGAATAGAAGGTTAAATGCAAGTCAGTTGATTCCTGTATGGTAGCAATAAACAATTTGAACTTGAAATTATAAACACAATGCCATTTATGTTATCACCAAAAAAAAATAAAACAGGTACAAATCTAACAAGCTATGTACAAGATCAATATGAGGAAAGCTACATAACTCTGATTAAATAAATTTTAAAAGATAGAAATCAGTGGGATCTATAGGAAGATTCAATAGTGTTAAGATGTCATTTCTTCTCAACTTGATCTAGAGATTCAACACAGTCCCCCAAAATTCCAGCAAATTATTTTTTGGGTATCAGCAATATGATTCTACAATTTAAACCAAAAGGCAAAAGACCCAGAATAGACCACACAATACTGAAAAAAAATAAAGTTGGGGGATGAACTCTACCTGACTTTAAGACTTACCATATCAAGAGAGTGAGGTATTGACAAAAGAATACATGAATAGATCAATGAAACAGAAGAGAAAGCCCAGAAATAGACCCAAACAAATAAAAACTTTTGCTCTCCAAAATACACTGTTAAGAATATCAAAAGACAAGCCACAGAGTTAGAGAACATCTTTTCAAAATACATATCTGATATAGAACCGGTATCCAAACTATTTTATAAGCACTTAAAATGCAAACATAAGAAAACAAATAACGAAATTTTTTAAATGGGCAAAAGATTTGAATATATATCTCGCCAATTGAGACATACAGTTCATGAAAAGATGCTATCTTCATTTTTCATCAGATAATTATAAACTAAAACAACAAAATAGTACTATACACCCACATCCATGGGAGAAGCCCATGTTGCTTATCCCACTGGAAATGTTTTTAAAAGCAGAAAGCACTGGGGAAAAACTTCAGGACATTTGTTTGGGCAAAGATTTCTTGAGTAAGACCTAAAAAGCATAGGCAACAAAAGCAAACATACACAAATGGGATTACATCATGCCAAAAACTTCTGCACAGCAATCAACAAAGTGAAAAGACAACCCACACAATTGAAGAACATATTTGCAAACTATCCATCTGACCAGGGAATAATAACCAGAATAGATAAGGAGCTCAGACATCAATAGCAAGAGAAAAAAAAATCTAATTTTTAAATGGACAAAAAAAAAAAATCTGAATAGACATTTCTTGAAAGAAAACATACAAATGGCCAAGAGGTACATGGAAAAATGCACAACATCACTAATCATCATAGAAATGCAAATTAAAACCACAATGCGACGTCAATTCACTCAAGTTAAAATGGCTTTTATCAAAAAGATAGGAAATAACAGATGCTGGTGAATATGTGAAGAAAAGGGAACCTTTGTATGCTATTAGTGGAAATGTAAAATAGTACAGCCATTATGGAAAGCAGTATGGAAGGTCCTCAAAAAACTAAAAATAGAACTACCATATGAACTAGCAATTCCACTACTGGGTATATATAAAAAAGAAAAGAAAAGCAATATATCAAAGAGATATCTGCATGCTCATGTTTATTGCAGCACTATTCACAATAGCCAGTACATTGAATCAATATAAGAGCTCATCAGCAAATGAATGGAATTTTTAAAATGTGTTATAAATACACAATGGAACATTATTTGGCCATAAAAAGAATAAAATCTCATTATTTGCAGCAACTTGGATAAACTGAAGGCTGTTATGTTAAGTGAAACAAGCCAAGCACAGAAAGACAACTATCACATGTTCTCATTCATATGTGGGAGCTAAAAAAGTGGATCTCATGATGATAGAGAGTAGATTAGTGGTTACCAGAGGTTAGAAAATATGGGATGAAGGGAGATAAAGAGAGGTTGATTAATGGGTACAAATATACACTTAGATAAAAGAAATAATACCTAGTGTTTAATAAATCAGTGAAGTGACTATAATTAATTTTAATTAATTGTGCATTTCAATATAGGTGGAAGAGAATAATTCAAATGTTCCTAGAGTAAAGAAAAGATAAATATTTAAGGTGATGGATATCACAAGTACCCCGATTTAGTTATGTGAATGTATCAAATTATCACATGTACCCTGAAATTATGTATATCTAATATGTATCAACAGAATGAGTATATTAAATATAATGGTAAAAGCAGAGAATGAGTTTAACCAAGGGACAGCAGATGGCTCCTATGATAGCAACTGCATGTCCCCTGGTTAAATTGTAAAGATCGGTGATCCAGGAAGACCCAGAAAGTGTAGATCCCTGTGAGTTAATGACTAACCAACATAACATTACTCCTAATTATACCCCTGATGTTTCTTTAGTAGGGAAGACTATTTTTAGGACCCATGAAGAAAAGAGGGTGTCACAAGTGAGGAAATGCATGAAAACAGGAAGGACTCCCTTATAAGCCCCCAGGGTGGTGGGAGTTTTATTACCTTGGAGATGAGGGAGATAGACCAGCCCCCAATATTTCTATTGTAATATTTCTATTGAGGCAGCTGACCACTTTTAATTTAAATCCATTGTTTGCAGCATTTTACATCATGGGCTGAGATATGGCAGTGCCTAAACAAGAACTTGGCTCCCTTTCAGATTACTGTCATCAGCATCTCAGAAAATATTTGAGGTATAGATTTTTTTGTTTGCATGATGAAGGAACAATGTTTGTATCATTGAAAGCAAGTACTTTTAGTACAGCATAGCCCCCACACTAGAGTTACTGTTCTTCAAATAAAAATTTAAAATGTTTTATGTGTTGACTTATAATGCTGGGCAGTTATTTGTCTTCCATTCTTGAACTGGATGCCTGGTGGAATTTGGTATACATTCTACCATCAGGGAGATTTTCTCAGAGAACATAAATATAAACTGAAATATCACCACTGTGGCTGTAGCTACTTGAGACAGCTTGCTGTGTTAGCATAATTTTATGAGTACCTGGGTGTCATGGGAAAACTTCAAACAATGTTTTTGTCTAGTAGAAAACAAACATGTGCAAACAATTCTACTATTACTCACTAGATCCTTGTTTGAAAGCCCCACTTGTAATGGAACCACTATAAAAAAAAAATAGGGGTACCCAAAGAAGAAATTTTTTGACACACAGGAGTCACTGATAACCCACAAAACTTGTACTATTTTCCAATTTTCCAATCTCTTCAACCCAAACCTCTACAAGGATAGTTGGTCTGTTTGATTTCGATAATGTACAAAGGGCACACTACTGTATTTTTCTCTGCCTTGATTAATCTACAAGACCTCTATCAGGTAAATGGAACATGAGTAATTCAAGGACTTTTTAAGTGATACAAATATTAGGTAGAACAGTAAAATATTATGTGGTATGTCAATTTTCATTTGACCATAGCAGATGGAAAAACAAGTTGCATTGTTTAGATCAGTAACACTTGGATGGACACAATCTTGAATGCTGACTTTGCCTCAACTAGATCTACAGCGGTCTTCTATCCACAGAGATCACTATAATGATAAAGCAGCAATTCCCAATGCCTTTCTGAAAAAGGACAGATAGTCTGGCTTATCCCTAACAGGTAATGAAAGAAATTTACTGGTTGGGTGGCAACCAATTCAACCTCATAAAATATGTTAGGGATTGAGGGATAGTTAATAACTCTGTCACCTTTTGTATTTCAAACACACACAAACAATTCTAGCCTTTCTTAGACTCTTTAGAGTAGTGACTCACAGTACAACTCATTTTTATGTAAGATTTGTCATTCATAAACTCTCCCAGCTTTTCCATAGCAACCTCACCACTCCACCAAAAAATGCAGATTTTTTTTTGTTATTGATTTGTTCATATTCCTTGGCTATTAACTCTGACCACCGTATATTAATGGCTTTCAATTTTAAATGAAAGTATTTATGTCTGCATTAGAAAATCCTATCACTATACTGAGTAGTACGTAGATTTTAAAAACAGCCCTGCTGACACAGGTTCCGCCACTGCATGACAATTTTCCTTCAATTATTTTATTATATGAAGTACTTTTAGTATAGCATAGCTCCCATATTGGAATTATTATTCTTCAAATAAAAATTTAAAATGTTAAAGATATTAGCATTATTAAAAATCATTTTACTCATTCATTCCTTCAGTAAATATTTGTTGAGAATTTAACATGTGTCAGTGTTTTTGATGTTAAAGCAGTGAAACACACAAAAAAAGTCCCTACTCTCCTGGGACTTACATGAGGGAGGAGATGTACAATAAACAAATAAACATGTAACATGTCAGATGGTGATAAGTAATATGAACAAAGTCAAGGTAAGTGAGAACAGAATGCTGTAACAGATTTGGAAGAGATGAAAACATCTAGTCTTTTATTTTAGACAAGGTATTGTCTTAGTCACTTTGAACTGCTATAACAAAGTAGTATGGACAGGGTGACTCGTACACAAAAGAAATTCCTCACATTTCTGGAGATAGAAAATTCAGATTAGGGTGTCAGTATGGTTGTGTTCTGGTTAGGACCCTCATCCAGGTTGCATACTGCTGACTTCTCATCGTATCCTAATGTGGAATGTGGAATGAAGTCCATAGAGCTCACTAGGGACTCTTTTATAGGGGCACTAATCCCATTCATGAGAGCTCCACCCTTGTACCTAACCACCTCCCAAAGACTCCACCTCCTAATACCATTACATTGAGATAAAGATTTCAACAAATGAATTCTGAAGGGATACAAACATTTAGTCTATTTTGAGTAATGAAGAAAGACCCCAATGATTAGATGACATTTGAGCAAATATCCAAAGGAGATGAGATAGCAGGTCATGTAGACAGAGAAAAAGAAAGGAGAAGATGGATCAGAGAGGTTGCCAGCTGGAGATAACATCTGTAGGCCCAATAGGCAATGGTAATAGTATTGGATTTTATTTTGAGCAAATAGGAAAGTAATTGGAAACTTTGAGCACAGGAGTAACTTGACTGACAAGATTTTTCAAGAATCACCACAGCTATGGAAGAAGCTTATACTGAGATGGAAAGGGAGAAACCAGTTGGGAAACTTTAGAAACAATAATCATTCAAATGGAATATAACTAGTATTTAGGAGGCAATTAATAAGAATGTATTATTTATCTTAACAAAATTTAATTTACAAATTTTGCAGTGCACAAATATTCTGTGAAGTGCACTTGTGATTCACAGAAAGAGAAAGGTCATGTAATTGAGTGTATCCACTAAGTTGCTCTAAATTGAGAAGTAAATTATTATTTCCAATTTTTCTTAAAATGCTATTATGTCAAAAGGGCAAAAAAGTAACAAAAGCTACAAATCAAATAAAATCAGTATTAGAAAGGCCATGCTTATGCAACCTCTCATCTTACAATGCACAAACAGCTGCCAGCTCCAGTAGAATTACCTCCTTATCATTTGCCAGATTTAAAAAAACAAAAAAAATCATTCCCATGGTTGTGATTTGACTTATGTTATTCTTTCTGCAATGTCTCTCTAACTCTGTTTCGCTAATTAATGCCAAAAACGTCATTCAGATCCCTCTGTAAGACTCATTTTCATCAGTACACTTTCTGTGATTAATGTCAGCACATGCTGAGCATCCCCCCTACTTTGCAAGTATAAGTACTAAGAAAAATGCAATTTATACAACATTATACATTAGGTGAGAGGCAGCAAAGTTGAGCCAAAAAAAAAAACTGTAGGCTGCAAAATCAGAATTCAGAATCTTAATCTACCTCAACTGTGGAAACTTGTGCAAGATATCTAACCCTTGTAACTTCCTTTCCTTGTTTATACAGTAGGCAATGGGAATAATGATGCTTACTCCATGTGTCTGTTGTGAAAATCATCTAGATAAGAGTAATTGCTATCATGTGTGAGGCACTTATTACAGAATCTGACTCCAGAGATCACACTTTTAATCATTACCCAGTACTGTCTGTTTGATATCATTTATAAGACACCTAGTCCAGTGTTTGATAGTTAGAACTTAAAGCAAGTAACAGTTGTCTTTTCAGTTTTGTTCTTCCCTGATATCATTTTCTTCCCAAAAAAATGGACATCTTTCTTCTGCACAAAAGGGAGTCTCAGGCCCACAGACAGAAGATGAACTTCTTCTGGCCATTTATTTCCGGTGGGGCTCCCCGTTGATCCCCTTGTAGGTGCTATCAGGCTTATCTGATGTCGGGGATTTTTCCATTTGATCTGAAGGCTGCCAGGGAGGAGGAGCATACCCGGGCTGTCTTCTGTTGCCAGTTAGGTGATCTGGAAACACCAGCTCTGGACACCATTTTCTACTGGGTGGGTGTAGGCAGGATACAAGAGATCCTACCTCTGTGCTAGTTCTCAGATCCAGAGGTCCCAAAGCAGCTCGCCACCTTCTCAACACCTTTCGAAGTTATCTTTGCATTGATTCTCACACCATTTCAAGGTTTACAGTTGTGTTTAGGAGGGGAGGAGCAAGGGAAAAAGTAGGTCTAATGCCATCCTGTCAGGACTGGAGGAAGTTCCACCATTGCTTTAATTAACTACTTAACTACTTTCATATTTTTGAAAGGAAGAATGCAATAATATGACTTCAGGTACTGGGTTATTGTAGCTTTTGAAGCAAACTTTACATCAACCTTAACTGAACTACACAAACAATGGTTAGCTTCTAGACTTTCAGGTTGAGTAAGATTCTGTATCTCTAATACAGTTTACTGACTTTCAGGCACTTTTATAGACCCCAGGGATAAAGCAATATAGAAAAAAAGACCCATCTCTCAACACGTTTACATCTTATTAAGGGAGAGGCAAATAGTGAACAGGTAAATGTATCAGTTGTTAGTTATTGAAAAGGATAATAAGGTGACAGGACAGAGTATGAATTGAGAATGTAATATGTCATATTTTATATGCTCAGGAAAGACTTATTTGAGAAGATAATTTCTGTGTGAACCAAACAATTATGGAAAAGAAAATAATTCCAGATAAAATAAATTCAAAGTCATGAGGGGAGAATGTGTACTGCTTTCACACCATCATAAAGTTGCAAAAATTGTGAGTTGAACAATCCTAAGTCAGGGACCATCCGTACTTCATACAATATGTACTATGTGTATACTTTACTTTCTTAGCTATGCATATGATATGTAAAACACACCCGCAGGGACGCACATATAACAGTATACTTAACTAGGAGCTTATTCAAAATGCAACAAAAATAATACTCTGAAGACTTTTATATAGAACTAATGATTTGCTTGCATTGAGGTACCTTCTAGGGACTGCAGGCTGCAAATTCACAAAACAACCAAATTCTGAGACCACAATCAGAAAGAACACCTTATTGACTTGAGATGAGGCATCGATATATAATGGACTGAACTACCATGAGAAAGAGTGATATACCCATCTAGCCAATACATACAATGAAACTCTTCTAGAAATGAATGCTAAGGAAAAAAATCAAAGATGCAAATAATAGATATTTTAAAAGAGACACTCATAGCATTATCTATAATATTAAAAATTTGGGAAGAATGTAAATGTCCATTAATAGGATATAGTGAATTATGATATCTCCATATAGTATAATAATATGCATCAATTAAAACACAATCCTATAATAATATTCATTGTCATAGCAAACTATAATACAATTAAAATTTAACATATAAAATGGTATGGTCACCATATTACCATTTTTGTAAGAAGAACAATATATAAGAAAATATTTTCAATTGTTATGTTTCCGATTTTTTTTTAATTTTTAGGTTTTCATTTTCCTGTGTTCCTGTATCCATCTTAGGCTTTCATTGTAATGGAGAAAAAATAAGTTGATAAATGGCATTTTTAAAAGATGCTCTACATATCAAGAAATTATTTGTGATTTTTTTTCTAATGAAAATAAAGCATATTTCTTAAGGATAAAAAATAAGTTTGTCTTTTAAATGCTATCCAATGTCTAAAATTTAACTAGTATTAAGTTAAAAATGATATAATATCCTGTTTGTCAAGAAGATTTTTTCATAAGAGAAAGATAGCAGTTTGTATAAAGCTGGAAAAAAAAAAGAGCCAGAGATGACCATGTTATCAGAGTCTCTCCAGGCCTATGCAGAAGGCCACTGACTGAAAGACCTTTGTGTTTCAGGCAATAGGAAAGTGTGCAATGTTGGAAGAAGGTCATCAGCCTCCACATCAGCCAGTCCAGATTAAATATCCTGCAGAAGTACCCAAGTCCCTTTGCTCACCAAGCATACTTCCGATTAATCATTTGATTGCAGTAGTATCTTGATAAAAGAAAGCATGGGCCTATGAGATAAGAGAGCACTAATGTCCCTTGGAAAGCACTGCTCTTCCACAGTGTCCACAGCTGCCTCAGTTATAAATGTAAAAGCTGACATACATTTATAAATCATTTTCTTGTAAGGTATTTTTTTTCTGTTTTTCTTTCTTTGTTTTTTTCCTTTTTGGTAGCATAAGGCTATTCTCTGTGTTCTGATAAGTAAACAGGAAAGAAAGAGTTTCCAAAGCAGAGGAATTAACCATCTGGGGTATCATTGCCAAGTTACACATATGCCAATAACTTTTAACTTGGAAAGCCAGCCTCCTGGACTTTTTTACCGATGTCTCTAGACATTTCTACTAAAACAAAGACCGCAGGTCAACTTACAAAGCTCTGACATCTTAATATTTTTTCCAAGGCCTAAATTATCCTGCTTGATACTTGATTGGACTAGAAACAAGAACTGTAAGTATTATATAGACCCAGTTAGAATAATTTTTTATTAATTCATGGTTAGATAAAAATATAGAGAGGATATTTCTTAAGACTCCATGGTTGAGTGTCTTGGTATGATGGTATATGAAAGAGCAGATGATAAGCTACATACACAGGGTTTTCCCTATTGCATGTCATTATGAACCTCCTTATCCCTGTTGATAAAACAAACCAAAGCTATATTAATTCTTAAGTTGAGATAATGTCTTTGTCCGTATTGTGCTACTATAATACAGTACCACAGGACTGGGTGATTTGTACTGAACAGAATCTTATTGGCTTATGGTTCTGGGGACTGGTTAGTCCAAAATCACATGACCAGCATCTGGGTAGGGCCTTTTGCTGTGTTATCCCATGGAGGAAAGGCAAAGAGAGGGTAAGAGAGAACAAGAGATTGAACTTGCAGTCTCATACCCTTTTATAATCAGCACTAATCCATTAGAGTGCTTGAGCCCTCATGGTCCTAAACACCTTCCATGAGGCCCCACTTCCCAATACCGTTGCATTGAGAATTATGTTTTCAATGCATGCTTTATGGGGGACACATTTAAACCATAGGAGTTAGTATGTATGTCTGGGACTAAATTTATACTAAATTAAAGAGGTCTCAGATGTTTTGATTTATAGGATTGCCACATCTTCTCTTAATAACGAAACACATTAATCGCACACCTCCACTTCCAAAATTGGAGAAAGGAGACCATTAAGAAGCTAGTTTTGTCTTGATGGACAGCAGCTAAGAGAGAGTAAAGCGGTAGCTTACTAAGGGATGTTCTGCAGTCAGGAATAAGTTCTTCACAAATCCCATCTTTACTTGATCAGGTGATACTCTTACTCAGCATTCACATCTTCCCATTAAAATAAAACCATGAAACTGAAAATCAACGGTTTCTACCATTTTGTACACTGGTAATATTATGTCTTTTAATATTCATATTCTCAAATCTTTCAATTATTAAATCTTTAATTATTAAACATTTGCTATGCAGAAGCTTTTTAGCTTTATGTAGTCCTGCTTGTTTACGTTTGTGCTTTTGGTGTCATATCAAAAAAAATCATTACTTAGATCAATGTCAAGAAGCTTTTCTCATGTTGTCCCTAGTACTGTTACAGTTTTAAGGTCTTATATTTAAGCCTTTAATCTACTTGCAGTTGATTTTTTTCCATATAGTGTGTATGAATTAAGTATCTAATTTTATTCTTCTGTATGTGGATATACAGTTTTCCAGGACTGTTATTTTTAAAGACTGTCCTTTCCCAATTATGTGTTTTTGGCATGTTTATTAAAAATTAATTGTCTATAAATATGTTTCTGGGCTTTCTATCCTGTTCATTAGTTGACATGTCTCTTCTTGTACTAGCACCATGCTGCTTTGATTACAAAGCTTTACAGTATATTTTTAAATTAGGTACCATGATAGTTCTGGCTTTGTTCTGTTTCCTCAAGATGGCTTTGGTACTTGAGAGGATTTTGGTGATTATGCAGTCAGAGGAGCAAAAAGGAAAGAGAATGAAGAAAGCCTACAAGAATTATGGGGTACCATCAAAAGGACTAACATTTGCATAGTAGATTCCTCAGAAGAAAAAAAAAGGAGTCAACAAGCATATTAAAGAAACTGATGGCTGAAAATTTCACAAATCTGGGGAAAGATATCAACATTCAAGTACAGAAAGCTCAGAAGTCTCTGATCAAAATCATTTGAGAGAGGAGTTCACCAAGACACATCATAAACTATCAAAAATCAAAGACAAAGAGAATTCTGAAATGGCAAAAAATAATAAACATATCATAAAAAAGGAAGCCCCAATATGACTATTGGCAGACATCTCAGCGTAAACCCTGCACATCAGGAAACAGTGGGATGATATATTCAAAGTGCCGAAGTAAAACAAAATGCCAATCAAGAATTGTTCACACAGCAAGGCTGTCCTTTAGAAATGTAGAGAAAAATACAATTTTATAAGACAAACAAAAGCTAAGGGAATTCATCTCCACTACACATGCCTTACAGGAATTGCTGAAGGGAATTTTTTAAGCTGATAAAACAGACTGCTAATAAATATACATAAAACATCAGAAAGTACAAAACTCAACGGTATAACTATACATGGTCATATTCAGAATACTCTAATACTCTAATGATGATGTGCAAAGAAATTTTGTCTCCAATATGAGGACTAACAGACAAAACTATTAAAAACAACTATAGCTACAATAAATTGTTAATTTTGTAAACTATACAAGATGTAAATATTGACACCAAAATTATGAAATATGAGATGGAGAGGAGTAAAAGTGTAGAGTTTTTGTATCTGATTTAAAAAGTTATCATTTTAAAATAGTCTGCTGTAAGTATAAAATATTTTATGTAACCACAGCAAAAACCTATAGTAGTTGCACAAAACATAAAAAGAAAGGATTCAAAGCATACCACTCCAGAAAACCATCAAATCACAAAAGGCAGCAATAAAGAAAATAAAAGAAACAAAAGATTTACAACACAACCTCCAGGCGATTCTAATGATATTTAAAGTTTGAGAATCACTGCTTTAGGCAATAAATAAGGAATATCAGTTAAGCTACACATACTAGAAACTCAACAAACAGTAGCTTAACCCAATGGGATCGATTTTTGTCACATAACATGAAGTATTTGAGGTAGGCAGTCCAAGATAGGTATAACAGCTCAAAAAAGTCATTAAGGACCTAAGTCCTATGTAGCTTCCTGATCCTCAATTCTTATTCTGTAGTGTTCACCTTCATGCTCACAAAATGACTGCATGCCAGTTGCGTCTTTTTCCTTTATCATTGAAATTATAACTTTTCCCAGGAACCCACTCATTAGACTATATTTACATCACAGAACTATGTTTTGTATGTATAGTTAGCTGCAAAAACTGTAGAGAAATCACATTTTCTAGCTGGATATTTTGTTGACTTTTGCAAAGCCTGGGTTCTGTTAGTAAGAGAGTTTGGGTAAGCAACTAGCATATTTTCTTAAAACTGGAATAATTTCTTTCTCTTGTATGACAATAAGAAAACAAAGAAGCAGCTCATTTAAGAATGTGCTTCCAATGTTTCCTTTCCTTATAACTTTAATCGCTGTTTAGTCGATAATCTTAATTAGGTCAAACAACAAAAGTTACAATGTTTAATCTTTTTCAGTTTACAAAAATGACAATTTTATGAGGTTCTACCTAAAATATATATATGAGATTTGGGTGGAGACACGGAGCCAAACCAAATAGACAGATAATAGATAGATAGATAGATAGATAGATAGATAGATAGATAGATAGATAGATAGATAGATAGATAGATAGATAGATATTCAGTTTGGAAACATATACTTAATAATTAGTGTGCATATAAACTACAAAAAAGACACTTTTAGTTGTTTAATCAAAGAAAAATGAATTTTAACTACACTCAAAGGTTGAAGTCTATAATTTGAACCTCTTTGGAATCAGAGTTACAATGTGTAATGCTATATGCTGTATCTTTTGGGGGAAATAGGCTAGGAAATCTATAAATCAATGCAAACCACATGGTTCATAAGACAAGTCAAAACAGATGCTGACTTTTGGTAAGTCAGTACATATATCTCCACATATGAAACTTTATTCTTAAGAGTACAGACACTACAGTTCAGAATTTGGCTTGTACCAATAAGCATGATTTTGAAAGAGAGAATTTCCAAAAGCATTCTTTGTTATCATCAGATTGCCATGTGAAATGATGATTCCAATTGGTTTGAAAGTTATAGATAAAAGAATTTATGAAACTATTCTAGCACCAGGTCTGTATGTGGACCCCATTTTACATCAACACCTCAGATTTTTAGCAAAGTCAGATTTTTACCATCATTATGCAGTGATAATAGTCAATAGGTATTTCTGCATTATACTTAATTATTTCTGTTGTATTTGGTATTAATTATTTGTAAAGTATACTCCTTTATAATTCCCCACATAGAGATGGAGGAAATAACACTTTTACAAAAGCATTTGATTGAAAATTGTTTTAAAGTGGAAAGAAAGTAGTCATACTTCTCTTAAGTGAAATGACTGCTAACACCATAAAACATTTATTTTAAGGACTGTTTATTTTCTTTCCTGCACATTTGTGCTCAGCATTTGAACTAACAGTACTTTCAGGGCTAGAATTTGGATCAACTCAAGAAGTCACAAGTTGAGTAAGTGGGTCACCCAGTGAAATCACTTAGAAAATACTTTAGATTTCAGGACTTTCTGAAGAATGTTTAGATTTTCAGTGGTGGATTACTGTGGTCTCTGAAAGTAAGAAATGATATAGTGGATATTTTTAACTTAGAAAATGAGGATTTAAAAATAAATTCTAAATGGATCCAATGTAAAATAATTTAAAAATAAAGAAAATGTGAGTGAACATTTATCTCAAGGTGAGTGATGACTTTATAAACATGAAATGGAAATGAGAATAATCAAAAATAAAATAAACATAATATTTTAAAGTTGTAATTATCAGAATTCTGTATGAAAGAAACAAAATCAAAATTCATAGACAAAAAGTTGAAAAAAATGTGCAAATATGACAAAAGATTAATATATTAAATGTGCCTTCTCAAACTAGACCATCTTAATAATATTAATAGCAAAGGAAAACATCTTAATAGAAAAAGTCAAGTAAATTAAGTGAAGTTTTCAGGAGAAAAAGAAATTTTTAAAAAAAGTATAAATTATTAAATTTCACTATTACAGACATTTGAATTAAAATTAGAAAATGTATTAGTTTGCTATTGCTATTGTATCAAATTACCACAAATTAAATAGTCTAAAACAATATAAATTAACTATCACACAAAACTAGTGGTCAAAATTAGGACACATCTAATTGGTTTAAAACAAAGTATTGACAAGGCTCCACTCCTATTTGCAGGCTCATGGGGAAAATCTATTTCCTTGCCTTTTCCAGCTTCTAGAGTCTACCCACATTTCTTGACTCTAGGCCCTCTTCCAATACCCTCAAAACCCGCAGTGTTGATGGTAATGAAAATTAGTTCAACCATTGTGGAAGACAGTGTGGCAATTCCTCAAAGGCCGAAGGACAGAAATACCATTTAACCCAGAAACCCGTTACTGGGTATATACCCAGAGAAATATAAATTATTCTATTATAAATGCATGTGTGCAAGTTTGTTTACTGAAGCACTATTCACAATAGCAAAGACATGGAATCAACTTAAATGCCCTTCAATGATAGACTGGATAAAGAAAATGTGGCACATATATACCATGGAATACTATGCAGCCATAAAAAAGAATGAGATCATGTCCTTTGCAGGGACATGGATGGAACTGGAGGCCATTATCCTTAGCAAACAAACACAGAAACAGAAAACCAAATACCACATGTTTTCAGTTATAAGTGGGAGCAATATGAAAAGAACACATGGACACATAGAAGTGAACAACATATATTGGGGCCTTGCAGAGGGTGGAGGGTAGCAGGAGGCAGAGGATAAGGAAAAATAACTAATGGATACTAGGCTTAATACAAAGGTGATGAAATAATCTGTACAACAAAGTCCTATGACACAAGTTTACCTATGTAACAAAGCTGCACATTGATATGGTTTGGCTCTGTATCCCCATGTCCCCACCCAAATCTAATCTTGTAGTTGCCATAATTCCCATGTGTTATGGGAGGGACTGGTGGGAGATGACTGAATTATGGCAGTGGGTCTTTCCCTTGCTGTCCTTGTGATAGTGAATGGGCCTCATGAGAGCTGATGGTTTTAAAAATGGAAGTTTCTCTGCACTAGCTCTCTCTTTGCCTGCTGTTTTACACATAAGATGTGACTTGCTCCTCTTTGCCCCAGCCATGTGGAACTGTAAGTCCATTAAACCTTTTTTTTTTTTTTTTTTTTTTTTTTTTTTTTTTTTAGATTGCTCAGTCTCAGCTATGTCTTTATTAGCAGCATGAAAATGAACTAACATAGTAAATTGGTACCAGGAGTGGGGTGTTGCTGAAAACATACTTGAAAATGTGGAACAAAACAGTTAGGAGGGCTCAGAAGAGAGAAGAAACTATGGGAAAATTTGGAACTTCCTAGAGGCTTATTGAATGGCTTTGACAAAAATGTTGATAGTGATTTGAACAATAAGGTCCAGGCTGAGGTGGTTTCAGATGGATATGAGGAACTTGTTGGAAACTGGAACAAAGGTAACTCTTGTTATGTTTTAGCAAAGAGAATGGTGGCATTTTGCCCCTGCCCTAAAGATTTGTGAAACTCCAACTGATTTAGGGTATTTGGTGGAAGAAATTTCTAAGCAGCAAAGCATTCAAGAGGTGACTTGAGTGCTGTTAAAGGCATTCAGTTTCAAAAGGGAAACAGAGCATAAAAGTTTGGAAAATTTACAGTCTGACAATGCAATAAAAAAGAAAATCCCATTTTCTGAGGAGAAATACAAGCTGGCTGCATAAATTCGCATAAATAACAAGGAGTCAAATATGAATCACCAAGACAATAAAGAAAATGTCTCTGGGGCATGTCAGAGACCTTTGCAGCAGCTGCTCCCATCACAGGCCTGGAGGCCTAGGAGAAGAAAGTGGTTTCATGGGCGAGGCCCCAGGGTCCTTCTGCTGTGTGCAGCCAAGGACTTGGTGTTCTGCATCCCAGGTACTCCAGCCATGGCTGAAAGGGGCCAATGCAGAGCTCAGGCTGTGGTTTCAGAGGCTGCAAACCTCAAGGCTTGGCAACTTCCACTTGGCATTGAGCCTGCAAGTGCACAGGAGTCAAAAATTCTGAACCCCCGCCTGGATTTCAGAAGATGGAAACACCTGTGTGCCCAGGCAGAAGTTTGCTGTAGGGGTGGGGTCATCATAGGGAACCTCTTCTAAGTCAGTGCAGAAGGGAAATGTGGAGTCAGAGCCCCCACACAGGTTCCCTACTGGGGCACCCACCTAGCAGAGCTGTGAGAAGAGGGCCACTGTCCTCCAGACCCCAGAATGGCAGATCCACTGACAGCTTGCACTGTGCCTCCAGAAAAGCCACACTCAACAGCAGCCCATGAAAGTAGCCAGGATGGAGGCCATACCCTACAAGGCCAGAGGCAGAGCTGCCTAAGACTATGGTAACCTACCTCTTATGTCAGTATGACCTGAATGTGAGACATGGAGTCAAAGGAGGCCACTTTGAAGCTTTAAGATGTGACTGCCCCACTGGATTTTGGACTTGCATGAGGCCTGTAGCCCTTGTTTTGGGCAATTTGTCCCATTTGGAATGGCTGTATTTATGCAATGCCTGTACCCCCATTGTATCTAGGAAATAACTAATTTGCTTTTGATTTTACAGGCTCATAGGCAGAAGGAACTTGTCTTGGATGACACTTTGGACTGTGGACTTTTGAGTTAATGATGAAATGAGACTTTTGAGTTAATGCTGAAATGAGACTTTGGGGGACTGTTGGGAAGACATGATTGGTTTTGAAATGTGAAGATACGAGATTTGAGAGGGACCAGGGGCAAAATGATATTGTTTGGCTCTGGGTCCCCACCCAAATCTCATCTTGTAGCTCCCATAATTCACATGTGTTGCGGGAGGAACCCAGTGGGAGATGATTGAATCATGGGAGCAGATGTTTCCCATGCTGTTCTCGTGGAAGTGAATGGGTCTCACGAGATCTGATGGTTTTGAAAAACAGGATTTTCTCTGCACAAGCTTTTTCTTTGCCTGCTACCAACCACATAAGATGTGACTTGCTTCTCCTTGCCTTCCACCATGATTGTGAGGCCTCCCTGGCCATGTGGAACTATAAGTCCATTAAACTTCTTTTTTGTTTTGTTTTGTTTATTGCCCAGTCTTGTGTATGTCTTTATCAGCAGTATGAAGACAGAGTAATACACACATGTCCCCTGAATTTAAAATAAAAGTTAAAAAAAAAAAACAATATTGATTCTGACCCCGCTTCCATCATTACATTCCTTTCTCCAGTTGTGAGCTTCTGCTTGTAAGGACATTTGTAATTACATTGAGCCCACCTAGATAACACTGGATAGTCTTGTATTTATAGGTCAGCTGATTAGCAACCTTTGACATGTAACAGATTCACAACTTCCAGGAATTATGGCAAGTATATTTTTGAGGAGCCATTATCCTACCTTTACACATGCCATATTTTGCCAGTCTAAAAATTGGCATTCTAAAAATTGTATTCAACCTGGGGAGTGTAATGAAGTGATCACTGAATTGGACTAAAAAACATTAGTAAAACAAGAGTAGACAACTAGACTTGCAACTCAAATAACTTGAATCTCTCAATAAAATAACATAACCATCCAGTCTGTATGTTTAACTATCTCCAGTGATGGGCACATCCAAAGACAGCTCATTCTATCTCCAGATTCCAACTCTAGATTCCATCTCCATGTCTGAATACTACAGATTCCTTTATTATTATCAGTCAAAATTTGCCTGCCTCCCTCATAACCTCCACCCAGTCTTCTGCAGATTTTGGTGCATGGAACCCCTACCAAACTTCTTCTTCCACACCATAAGCATTCCAAAGTATTTGGATAGGCCTTTCTTATATATAAGCTTTATTCTTCGAGTAAAATATGTTTTATTATTTCAACCATTCTACATTCATCACAACTTAGAGACACTTTACCTCTCAGGTGAATGTGGAAAGGAAAAAAAAAAATGAAGTAACAAAGTTAACATTTGTGCAGTTAATTTTCAAGTGAAGGATATAAAATAACAATTTTTCCAGAATTCCTTTGACATCAGAATCTTCTTTTTATGGAACACCTTATGTGACAAAATATATCTAGGGAAAAGTGACTCTAGTCATTCTTCCAGTCAGCCATGATTTTATTTATAGATTCTGTTCCTTAATTCGGGGCATGACAAAGCTAAGATTACACTGTGTAGCACATATCAACATGATACTAGATTATTCTCCCATTTATTATTATACTACATGGGTTTAATCATGAGTCAATTTTTAGTCTGCTTAGTTTCAAAAATGTCTCATTTATTCTTTCAAGATGTATGTATTGAACAGGCAGTCTGTGTCAGGCACAGATGGCACAGAGGCACAGCAGTGAAGGCAGAAATCACTCTTCTCAGTGAGTTTAGAGTTTACTGGTCAAAGTCAGTATTAGGTAAGAGTGATTATGGGCCTTGTAAGAATGAGTAACAGAGAGGAGCATTCTACTTTTGAAGTTTAAAAAATACTTTTGGGGGGAATGTAAAAACTGAGTTTTGATGGACAGACAGTGTATCAGCCTTCCTGCTTCTGTAACAAAATACCATAGACTGAGTGGGTTAGACAACAGAAATTTATTTTCTCAAAGTCCTGGAGGCTGGAAAGTCCAAGATCAAGGTTCTGGTAGAGTTCATTTTCTGGTAAGGGCTCTCTTCCTGGCTTTCAGAAGGCCACTTCTCCCTGTGTCTTCATGTGGCCTTTTCTTGGTGTGCATGTATATAGACAGACAGAGAAATCAAAGATTCTATTACATTAGGATCCCACCCTTACGACCTCATTAAATCTTAATTATCTAAGGGCCTTATCTCCAAATACAGTCACATTAGAGTTAGGGCTTCAACATATAGATTTTTGGGGGACAGGTTTCAATTCATAGTAGGTAAGAATATAGCAAGTGAGGTCAGGAAGTGGAGTGGCACGAATAAGAAAGGGATGCATGATGAGTCTGCAAAGACAGAGAAGGATAAAGCTGTGGAGAGACGGAAACTATGGCAAGGATTTTAAAGGTATTCTAACCGCAATAAGAAACTATTGAAGGGAAACTTCCTCAAATAATTTACTAATAGGATAAAATGAGAATAGTCTAACAAAAATTATAAAAGTAATCATATGTGAGTTATTTACTGCTATATAATAAACTTCCCCAAAACTCAGGGACTGGAAATAACATTTGTTATCTTACAGTTTCTTTGGGTCAGATATCTGAGTGTGTCTTAATTGAGTCTTCTGGCTCAGAATCTTTCCCAAGACTAAAATCAAGAGGCCTAGTAATAACAGTCACCTCAAGACTCACCCAGAGAACAGCAAACTCCTAAGCTTTGTTGTAAGCGTGTGCTGCTAGGCCTACCCTGGGCTTAGTCATGTCCAAAATTTGTATGCCTTTAGGAAGGATTTCATTCCTCATGAGCTATTTTGACTAAAAGACTCCATCCCTCACTGGCTGTTGGCCATAGGGCTCTCTCTGTTACTTGCCACAAGGGCCTCTCCATAGAGCAGCTCACAGCATTCAGCTGGCTTCACCAGAGTGTGCAAGCAAGACAGAGTCTTAGCAAGACATAAGCTAGAGTCTTTTGTAATCTTATGTCAGAAATGGCTTCCTTACACTTGTGCTGTTTTCTACTGATTATAAGCAAATACAGAATAGATTCAGACTGTACTCAAAAGGAGAGCACTTCACAAGGGTCTCAATACCAGAAAGTGGGTGACATTGGTATCTATCTTGGAGCCCTCCTACCACAGACTCTAAATTGGCTTTCATTCATTAGTGATTAAATTCATTAAAATCATTAAAATAATTCTTATAATAATCTGTTCAAAAAACTCAGTTGCAAACTCAATATTCTTCCTCTTTTTAAAAATCATAACTAAAATTATCCATCTTCAATCGTCAATCCAATGATCAATTCCAGTTGCAAAATATTCTATTAAATGGAAATCATTAAAATGTTCATGCTATACTTAACCTTAAATTTTGCAATATCTTTCATAAAATTGCATACATTGTACTTGAAATGATGTTTAGTTTATTTTAACTTTCTGTTTACTGAAATCCATGAAATATTTGGGACATTTTCCTATACTACTACTGTTAATGTTACTTGCTTTCTTCATCCTGTGATCATAGAAATTAATGATTTACTATTTATAGAAACTTTCACATATTGCAAAGCTTTTTAAAATATGTATTGAAGGATGTAGGTTATGTTATGTGAGTTTCAGAGTGACTTCCAGGCAAGCATTTGAAAACCACCCACTTAGGTACTTCAGGTTGAATTTTAATTGTCAACTTCTCTGACCGTCAAAGGTAGCTCCCTTAAGTTTCAGTAGCAGCTTTCTTGACATCTGCTCCATGATCTTTTCCAACAGTCCTGTAAACCCAAACCAGAATACATAAAGTGGCTTCTGTTTTCTTCACTGAACATAACTAAAACAACGTATGCTATACCTCTCAGAAATCCCAGAGGACCAATTGGAAGCAAATGTGAAGTCCAACATCTTCATCAACTCATTCCCTCTTTTCTTTGCACCAGAAGCTTTCTGGCTTTGAATTAAGGAGAATAGCAATGCTGTATCACTATAAACATTTTTAAATTTCAAATTGGATCTTATTTAAATTTCTCTCTTATTTATGATTTGTTATTTTCATTTTACAAACAGAAGAATTGAAATACCACACAGTTACATGAATGACCACGATTTCATTACTAGAAGGAGCAGGACAACAACTTGAACTCGGGTCTACTCATCTCAAGGCCAGAATTTTCCACTCCCATACCATTGGGAATACTATAAAGGCATACACATACATGGTGTGCTCAGTGATGTTTTCAAATAATGACACTTATAGACCCAAAATCAAGATGAAAACCAGACTCCTTACCATGGACATATAAAGCCCCCTAAAATCGGGCTTGTCCCTGTATCTCTAGCCTTACCTCTTGCCATTCCCCTACCTGTCTCCTAAGTTTTTAACCACACAGAACTGCTTTAAAGTCACGTTTTCATGCATTTGCTTCCTATGCCATCTCTACCTAAAACCCCTACTTCTTGCTTTTGATTACACCTTCCTTCCATCATCATCCTATCAAGAGCAACTACTGATTGTTCACGATTCAATCTAGAAGTTACTGGCACCATGATGGCTTTTCTGCTTCCCTGTTTCCCACTTCTATTCCATTTGTATCCAGGTGATATCATATATTTAAATATAATTTTAGATCACCTCTAATGTTTAAATTGCATTTAATTATTTGGACTGTACATACTATGACTTACAATGAACAGAGTGCTTCCACAGTTATGTCAATTAATTCTTAAAGGATGCTTACATCACCTTCATAAGTAGGGACTGTGCCGTAATTCTCTGCTCCAGCATTATGACTGAAATAAAGTACTTTTAAAATAAATATTTATGGATCACACAAGGAGTAAATTAAGTAGATATAAAATAGTTACATAGTGCATTTGGGGAAACACATGTCATTGAAAAACAACAAAATCACAACATTATTTTCACCTGGTAACTTTACTCACCACACTGAGTAAAGCATTTGTCCCACTTTCCTTCACCTGTACAGCACTTCGTAAGTCTAAGTTGAAACAAATAAGTAAATTCAGCTGTAGAAAGGAAGGTCTATTTATTTAATTAAAGAATGATGCTAAAGCAGGTCTAATTTTTCTGCCAGAATTGATAATGACTTTGGATATGTATGAGCACTGTTGTGTAACATAAAGAACATTAATCTCTGAGTCTTGAAACTTAGATTTTTTTCCTGCTTTGCCACTAATCAGTTAAGTTAATTGAAAAGCTCATGTAACCCCTCTGGCTTCAATTTTCTCTCATATAAAATGAAGACCAGAGTATTTCTGAAATTATTTGCACTGCTTAAAGATCTCATACATTTTTGCATCTTCATCTTTTGATTAACATGATTATATAAAATCACTTTCATCTACCACTTAATGAAAATCGCCAGCAAGGTATGGGATCTATAATGTTCCTGGGGCCTAGTAGCTTAAAGAATATTATTTTTCTGTTCAACTTTCCAGGAACAGGTCACATTTAAATACAAAGCTATTATGTGTAATTGAAAGTTATTTCTTTAGCTTAGGTTTTCAAAAAATAATCTTTGGAAAATTACATTTGGTAAGAGTGACATCTACTTTTATCCTTTATACTTTATTTTATGAGGAACTTTGTCAGGCAAGCATAGGCACACACTGTCACGGTGATTATTTACAAGCATCATAAAATTGCTGAGTGCCTAGAATATATAAACCCCTAATGCTAAAGTCTTACAGGGAACCAAAGGAGTACAGCTCTTTCTGCTCTCATGAAACAAGCAATCTCTTTCATTGAGCTTTTTTATTCTAATTGACATATTAAACTTAGTCAAATCATAATCCATGTAAATTGTTAAGAAGATTGAAACGATTGGGGGCAGGTCATACCTTGACAAAAATACACATATACATATAACTCCCATCTGGCATTATAACTGATTTGTGTATTCTGTATTATACTTCCCCCTCCGTAGAATGTATACAGTATACAGTAACAAATGGTATCTGAAGTCATGGATGAAGATAAGATTGTCTGGGAATGTATACAGGTAGAGAAAGAGATGGGGAGAAAAGAACAAGAGAAGTCATTCTAGAATCCTGAGATTCAAGAAATAACCTCAGTGAAGGGAGTCTGTGAAAGTGCCTTCGAAAAAATAGTCGGAAATGTAGGAAGAAAAGCAGGATAGAGTGGTGACATGGAAGTTATGGAAGAAAAAAAGTATTAAGAGTGGATAGCTAGTGTCACAGAAAGGAAAAGACAGAAAATACTTTAAATGGACTATTTGCTTAAAAAGTTATCAGTCCCTCCAGGAAGAACTGCCTCAAGAAGGAAGCAGAATCAAACCTCAAATTAAAGTGGGTTGAGGTTTGAAAGGATAATGAAAAAATAGAAACAAGAATTATGGAACACTATAACTTTGTTTCAAATAGTTAGAAGAAAGATATTGAATATTCCCAACACAAAGAAATGGTAAATGTTTGAGATAATGGATATGCTAATTACCCTGATCTAATTACCCTGATCACTTGTACATAATAGTACCAAAACATCACTCACGATGTGCCCCACAAATATGTATGGCTATTACTTGTCAAGTTTAAAAGGAAAAAATGCTTAATAAACATATGAATAAGTATTAAATAAATGGCTAAGTAGAAAAATAAATAAACAAATGTACAGTAAGCTGTAGGATTTTTGGAAGGGCTTAATTCTCAGTCAGGGAAACCAATATAGAGATAAATGAGAGCCTTGCTTCCTATGCTACTCTAAAGAGAAGAGCTAGGATTCAGAACAAAAAGAGCACTGGTTGAGATTAAGCATTTTGACATTTAGAGAGGCATGCTTCAGGCTTTCTTCAGAAGCACAAGAACCATAGACTAAAGTCTAAAAGCCATATTAGAAAATACCTTTTAAAGAATTGATTTTTTCATCAAGAAATCCTGTAATGTTTTCCAGGTGATCAGCTTCAGGTCATTTTAGTAGGCCCAACAATTATAAACAAATTATCTTGGAATAATGCTTCAAATTATGTATATGAAACTGTACTTTTTAAAGATACTGAATTCATTTTAGGAGAATGTTTGCTTTGGGATGATGTAATAAATGCCACTGTTGGGTTTCTTGCTTGAAATGCACATCTGAAAAAAGAGTGTAAGTATCTAAATTACTTGAATTATTTGTGAGAAGTTTACATTTAATAACCACACATACCTTGGAGATCCTGTGTGTTTAGCTCCAGACAATTTCAATAATGCAAATATTGCAACAAAATGAGTCATATGAATTTGGCCTCTCAGTGCATATTAAATTTATGTTTATATTGCAGCTTATTAGTTTATTGAGTGTGCAATCGCATTATGTCTAAGAAAACAATGTACATACCTTAATTAAAAATACATTATTGCTAAAAAATATTAATGATCATCTAAGCCTTGAACGAGTTGTAATCTTTTTGCTGGTGGAGGGTCTTGCCTTGATGTTGATGGCTGTTCACTGATTAGGGTTGTTGCTGCTGAAGTTTGGGGTAGCTTTGGCAATTTCTTAAAATATGACAATGAAGTTTGACACATCAATTGATTATGCCTTTCAGGAAAGATTAAACTGTAGCATAAGATACATTTTGATAGCATCTTGCACACAGTAGAACTTCTTTCAAAACTGGAGTCAATCCTCTCAAAACTTGCCACTGCTTTATCAATTAAATTTACATAATATTCTAAATTCTTTGCTGTTTTAACAGTGTTAATCAGCAGTAGATTTCAGCTCAAGAAATCCTTTTCTTTGTTCATGCCTAAGAAGCAACTCTTCATCTGTTAAATTTTTGTCATGAGACTTCAGCAGTTCAGTCACATCTTCAGGCCCCATTTCTAATTCTAGTTCTCATGCTATTTCTACCACATCTGTACTTACTTCCTCCAGTGAAGTCCTGACCCCTCAAAGTCATCTACGAAGCTTGGAATCAACTTCTTCCAAACTCCCATTCACGTTGATATTTTGACCTCCTCTTGCTAAGCACAAATGTTTTTAATGGCATCTAAAATGGTAACTCCTTTCCTGAAGGTTTTCAGTTTACATTGCCCAGATTCATCAGAGGAATCACTATCTATGATAGTAAGAGTTTCATAAAATGTATTTCTTAAATAATAAGACTAGAAAGTTGAAATTACCCCTTGGTCCATGGACGTTGTGTTTGCAAGCATGAAAACAACACAGACCTTCTGGTACATGTCCATCAGATCTCTTGGGTGACTAGGTCCATTGCCAATTAGCAGCAATATTTTGAAAGGGGTCTTTTCTGAGCAGTAAGTCTTCACAGTGGGCTTAAAATATTCAGTAAACCATGCTGTAAACAGATGTGCTATCATTGAAGCTTTGTTGTTTCATTTATAGAGCACAGGCAAAGTAGATTTAGCATCATTCTTAAGGGCCCTAGGTTTTCTGAAATGGTCAATGCGCACTGACTTCAACTTAAAGTCACCAGCTGCATTAGGTTTTAATAAGAGAGTCAGCCTGTCCTTTAAAGTTTTGAAGCCGGGCATTGGCTTCTCCTCTCTAGCTATGAAAGTCCTAGAAGGAACCTCCTTCTAATAGAAGGCTTGTTTCATCTACATTGAAAATATGTCGTTTAGGGTAGCCACCTTCATCAATTATCTTAGCTAGATCTTCTGGATAACTTGCATCTTACATCAGCACTTGCTGGTTCACCTTGCACTTTTATGTTAAAGAGATGGCTTCACTCATTAAACCCAATGAACCAACCTCTGCTAGCTTCAAATGTTTCTTCTGTACTTTCTTCACTGCTCTCAGCCTTCAGAGAATTAAAGAGAGTTGGGGCTTCAGTTTAAGGGAATGTTTTGGCTTTGTTGATCTTCTATACAGATCACTAAAACTTTCTCTGTATCAGTAAGAAAGCCGTTTTGCTTCTTATCATTTGTGTATTCTGGAGTACCACTTTGAATCTCCTTCAAGAACTTTTCATTTGCTTTCACAATGTGGCTGTTTGGTATAAGGCACCTACCTTTGAGCCTATTTTGGCTTTTTATTTGCTTTGTTCACTAAGATTAATCATATTTAATTTTTGATTCAAAGTGAGAAACTTGCAATTTTTTATTTCACTTGAACACTTAGAGGCCATTGTAGGGCTATTCATTGGCCTAATTTCAACATTGTTTTGTCTTGGAGAATAGGGAGGCCCAAGGAGAGGGAGAGAGATGAGAGACTGACTGGTTCATGGAGCAGTCAGAACACACGCATTCATTGGTTAAGTTTGCTGTCTTATACGGGCATGGTTCATGAAGTCTTAAATAATTACAGTAGTAACATTAATAATCATTGATCATAGATCACCATAACTGATGTAATAATAATTTAAAAAACTGAAATATTGCAAGAATTACACAATGTAAAGATATGCACAAAGTGAACATGTGATTTTGGAAAAATGTCACCAGTAGACTTGCTAGACACAGAGCTGCTGCAAACCTTCAAGTAGTCCAAAATGCAGTATCTGCAAAGCGCAACAAAATGAAGCAGAGTAAAATGAGGTATGCCTGGATACAAAATTGAATAGGCATCAGTTATTATAATAAAAGCTTCAGCTATAATAATAAAAGCTCTGAAGGAAATGGGCTTGGTCTTCTAGCCACAGGAGTCTGTCACTGAAGAGCTACAGTCCGAGGGACCATCATCACCCAAGATAAAAGCAACTAACCAAATAACTGGTGTCTTGGAACATCAGACAACTCGAATTGTCACTCTCTCTTCTTTCCCTGTTACACAGACGTTATTCAGGTGGCAGAAAGGTGCTGTGGGTTATGTTAAAACCCTGTCCATATCTCCTGAGGGTCTGGGCCTTCCATGTTGGGGGTGACAACAATACAGTGTGTGCCCTGAGGTCTGCCTTTTCAAATGTGCATCATTTTATTCAATGCCACAACACAGAGAAATAGATTTGTGAGGGTTCATATGCAGAAGATTCAAGTCTCCATTTTTCCTTACCTTTGAAAAAACAAACTCTAAAACACCAGTTTACTAAGATGACAATAGATTAAACATGATGCAGATATTGGTAATAGTTACCCCCTTTACTAAATGCCCCAAGTGCCAGAAGAGTTACATTGATCCATTCAATAGTCCACACTACATAATTAAGAGGATAATACAGAGCATATTACATCATTCAGGGAATGTTAGTATGAATAAAGAACTGGAAGCTTAGAGAGACTAAGTTGCCAGAATACAAGTTCAGGTAAGTGTCAATACAATGTTGACATGGTTTGGCTATGTCCCCACCCAAATCTCATCTTGAATTGTAGTTCCCATAATCCCTGCATGTTGTGGAAGGGACCCAGTGGAAGGTAACTGAATCATGAGGGTGGTTACCCTCATGCTGTTCTCATGATAGTGAGTTCTCACGAGATCTAATGGTTTTATAAGGGGCTTCCCCCTTTGCTCAGCACTTCTCCTTCCTGCCGCCATGTGAAGAATGATGTGTTTGTTTCCCTTTCCACCATGACTGTAAATTTCCCGAGGCCTCCCCAGTCATGCTGAACCATAAGTCAATTAAACCTTTCCTTTATGAATTACCTAGTCTCAGGTATGTCTTTATTAGCAATATGAGAATGAACTAATACAAATGTTCACACTCAAATCTGGCTGACTTCAAGCCTGAGCTCTTCCCACACAACACAACATCAGAGTTCTCATTAACACTTCATCAGGCAGGAGCAAATTAGCATCTCTAGATTAAGTGTAATACTAAGAAAAAAAAATAAAAGTCAGGTAGGTTAGTCTGGAATACTCCACAGAAATCACAAAAATATACTCTCATATGAAGCTTCTTTTAACTAAAGTTTCAGATGGCTGTTTTAAAAGGAAAAATAAGAGAAGACGGCAGGAAAAGTATAAATGCAAGAAACAGAAATAGACTAGGTGGCAGAAATAGACCATATATTATAGAATTTAGGTTATAATAAAAACAACATAAGAAATTCACATGGAAAAGGGATAGTCAATATTTAATAGGTGCTACTGAGATAGTAAATTGTTTCGGAAAGAGAGGAAGAGAGGGAGAGGGAATTAGAGTCCTACCTCATGTTAACTGAATAAATAGTAAAAATAAGTTTCTAAGTTTGATAGAGAAGAATATATAGAACACAATCTGTTCTAGGGTGAAGAAAAATTTTGTAAGTCACAAAGAAATCACGAAGTAAAAGATCAGTAGATATGACTACATAAAACCCATATATTAAAAAATTAGAAAAAATAAATAAGAATTATAATCATATGAAATATTGGAATTACTAAAGTGTATAGTTTAAAACAATATGCAAATATAAAATAATACAAAGGATATGAAAACTTTATAAAGAAAAGTGAAGACTGACAAAAGCACTTGAAAAATTTTACTCTAATTAGGAATCAGCTAAAAGCTACTTTTAAGAATGCTGTACTATGTTTTAGCTATAATAATTGCAAAGATTCACAAATATGAGTGAAACTAGTATAGGGGACTGGGCAGTGAAATGGAGTTTCCTCCAAAGTTGGTGGCTGTATTAGGGTGCTCCAGAACTAGTAGGATATATGTATATATGAAAGGTAGTTTATTACAGAGAATTAGCTCACATGATCACAAGGTGAAGTCCCACGATAGGCCATCTGCAAGCTGAGGAAGAAAGAAGCTGGTGGTGGCTCAGTCTGAGTCCCAAAGCCTCAAAAGCAGGAAAGCCAATAGTGCAGTCTTCTGTCTGTGGCCAAAGGCCCTAGGGCCGCTGGCAAAGCACAGGTGTAAGTCCAAGAGTCCAAAGGCCCAAGAACCTGGAGTCTGAGGTCCAAGGTCAGGAGGAATGGAATGAAGCATCTAGCATGGGAGAAAGAAGGAACCCAGAAGGCTCAACATGCTAGTTTATCCCACTTTCTTCCACCTGGTTTGTTCTAGCTGCACTGGCAGCCAATTGGATGGTGCCCACCCACATTGAGACTGGGTCTTCCTCTCCCAGTTCACCAACTCAAATGTCAATCTCCTCTGGTAACACACTCACAGACACATTGAGAAACAATACCAGTTATCTAAGCATCCTTCAGTCCAATCAAATGACACCTAATATTAACCAACACAGTGGTGGTATAAATTAAGACTTCCATTGAAAAAACTGAACTATATATCAAAAACCTGAAAATTATTGTACATATTGACTCATAAATTTCACTTTTAGGAATTCATACTAAGGGAAAAAATGGCAGATGTGCACAAGCGCATGTGAAAATGCTTCATCATAAAGATATTTATAATAAAGTATATAAAGGCCTGGATATTAAATAACAATGGTATTGTTCTACAAATTTTGGTGTGTCTATAAAATTGGTATATTGTACAGTCATTTATTAATATTATAATTATGTTTTTTCAAAAATAATATTCTAAACATTTATCAGTTAAGAACTTCCTAAAATGAAACAGAAAGTCCTTCTAATTTTTTTGCAGTAAGTTTTGCAAAAAGTTTTTTCTTGAGGAGGGAGGAGCAATACATATAAAAATATTAGAACTAAGCAAAAGGAAGTTTTCACTGGTTCTTACTCCCATTGTGATATAAGGCAGCAGTCCTCAATCTTTTTGGCACCAGGGAGCAGTTTTGGTAGCAGAGGGATGCGGCGTCAAGTTTGATTCCCATAAGGAGTGCGCAACGCAGATCCCTCGCATGCGCAGTTCACGGTAGGGTCCCAGCTCCTATGGGAATCTAATGACCCTGCGGATCTGACAGGAGGCCGAGCTCAGGTGGTAATGCTCACTCCGCTTCCTCTCACCTCCTGATGTGTGGCCTGGTTCCCAACAAGCCATAGACTACTACGGGTCCATGGCCAGGGGATTCGGGACCCCTGCCTTAAAGGATGGGGCCTTCATACAGGACATAAGCTTATAGAATGCAGAAAAAAAAAAAAAAAAAAAAAAAAACAGAAAGAACTTAAATGTAGCCTCTCAAGACCTAGTAGCAAAGAGAAGGATGCCTAGCTGAAGAGGAGAGGTAAAGAGTTACAGTTTGTCATCATTAGACAAAGTATGTGGTACATACAGACAACTGAGCCTGGATAATGGATTTATCCCTACGGTTTGCTGATCCTAGAGGAAGCTGAGTCCATTTGTGTCTGGCAAGAGCAGTAGCAGCACTTGCATTAACCACTCTCAACCAGGTGTCAAGAGACTGCAAGGGCAGCATGTGTCCCCTTGCCCTCACTGTCCAGGAGAGACAGCCAAGGACCTCTGCATTTGACTGGCTGGTTAAAGTCCTCTTTCTGGCTGACTGTGGCCAGCCAAAAAGAGGCAAGAAGCTGAATCATATTAAGCATAACTACACAACTCAGTACTTCAGTCTGGCTGCCCAACTGTTCAATTGAACTATGTGATATTGCCAATGTGGGACCACTTTGACCTACAAAAATGGAAATTTCATATGGTTGAAACTATATATCAAAGTTGGCCATAAACTCAGACTCTGTACTCCCCCAGTAAAAATAAGACAACTATTTCTTTAAAGAATATAGTCAAATTTGAATCCAATTAAGATTTTAAGCACAGCAACTCCTTTATTAAAAAAAAAAAAAAAATTTGATCAGCCAAGTTTTCATTACAAGCTTGAACAACTTTAGAGAAATATGACCAAAAAGAAAAAAGAAAAAGGACTTTCTCTTTGGGCAAAAGTCTCTAGAGAACCTGTTCCAGGGACCTCTACCAAACAAAGGGGAACACCTAGAGAAGTTACCAAGCTAAGACTACCTTCCCTCCTGGACAGCGTTTGCATTGGCAGTACCAACATTTGCCCTCTGGCTTTCCTTTCTCTACACCTCCATTGCTAACAAAGAGCACTTCAGTTGTGGTTGTAATTTTTTAGTTATTGTGGTTCATTTGAAGATTTACTATACTGTCCTTTTGCTCTGGAAAACTGTCCTTTGCTTTTAAGACTATGTGTATATCTGTACTCTGATGTATTGATTTTGCAGTTCAACAGTGAAGATGATCTTATTTTCAGATTCTCAGAGGATTCGTCAGCATAGTCCCCTTGTCAAGTAATAATAAAAGTAACATACTACTTACTGAGTGCTTATTGGTGCCAGGCCTATATGCAGGGCCCTGTTGTACGTGTGTTAGCTCATTTATTCTCATCAGTATTCCAACTAGGACAGGCAGGACTCAAAACCAAGAAGTGTAGTTTTAGACTTCCTTAACTACCAGTTGTTAAATTTTCTTAACCATTTTTATACTAGCCTATAAGAGAAGAAAACAAAGTCTATACATTTAGTTTGTTATAATAAATACATTTAAATTTGCACAAGCAGGTGATATGGTTTGGCTGTGTCCCCACCCAAATCTCATCTTGAATTATAACTCTCCCGATTCCCATGTGTCATGGGAGGAATCCAGTGGGAGGTGATTGAATTATGAGGGGCAGGTCTTTCCTGCTCTGTTCTCATGAAAGTGAATGTGTCCCATGAGAACTGACGGTTTTTAAAAGGAGTTTCCCTGCACAAGCTCTCTTCTCTTGTCTGCTGCCATGTGTGATGTGTCTTTCACTTTCCACCATGCCTGTGAGGCCTGCCCAGCCATGTGGAACTGTAAGCCCAATAAATCCCTTTCTTTTGTAAATTGCCTAGTCTCAGGTATGTCTTTCTCAGCAGTATGAAAACAAACTAATACAGCTGGAAAAGTTATTTTTAATGATTGTTTTATTCCCTATTATCTGTTTCTCCCTACTCCAAGTGACCAAAGCAGTCAAAGTCTCTGCCCTCAAAAAAGTTGGGAGAGACAGATAATAAACACTGGGGGCAGAGACTTTGACTGCTTTGGTCACTGCTGCATCTTTGGTGTGTGGAAGAGGCATAGGAAATATTCATTAAACACAATGACCTTTTTTTAGTCCCTTATTTTCTATTTTATTTCTTTTCAGGAAAAAAAAAAGGGCTATGATTTGCACAATAAATTACATGGTTAAGACCAACCTATCTATAAATGTGTATTAAATAAATGATATGAAAAAATCTTTGATTTTTTAATTTTTTTACATAATTACATGGTATGCACCATCTACCCAGATACCATCAATTCTAATGGAAGCTAGGAAAAACAAACCAAAAAGCACCTGAAGACTAAGATCCTAGGACTGAATCCCAAATAAACTGGACAAAGTTCACAAAAAATAAGCAAGCAAGATGTAGTCCAGGAAACCCCCCCATCCCTCCCCATGTTTTAGATATTGATAGAGGCCTTTGATGCTGCCTGAAGAATACTATTTATTCCCCGGAAGTCAGTATATCACTAAACACCATAGATGAACTATGGTGGCTGCATGCTACAAGATCAGTTGTGGATGGTAGGATCTCACAAAATGAGAAATTTGTTAAATAAAGAAAATACACATCAAATTACAGGCAAAGAGAAAAGAGTATTTAAAAATGCCCTGGTCAGTGAAATAAAGAGAAAGAATCTAAATGGCTGCTAACATAAATAACATGAGGAAGAAGATTCAGTTACATTCCTTGGTAGATAAGTGAAGGTACTAGTTTAATTCAGCGGGATGAAGTTCTCCACTAAAATTAAACTAGATACGATCTCTCCAGGTTACAAGTCAGGTAACAAAGCCCCATTGCCCATGTGATTATAATTAGAAAAGCATCATGCAAATGAAAGAAACCTTCGGAAGATGTTTACAAAGAAATGTGTAAAGATTTAAGAGATTACTAAGATCAGAGGTGATGGTTTGGACCTTGTAAATAATTTTGGGGGGTTGCATATAATTTAATGAGCCTCATGCTAGGATTTTTCTAAGTGACACAGTGATACAGATACAGTGATAATTTCATTCACTGACTTCACTAGCTAGAAAAAGTAAGCTAAATGTTTCATGTGGTCAATATCACATAATTGGAAATCCCAGGACTTGTAGAGCTCATTCTCTTGTTTGGGTATTGGCTACAAAAATTGAAGAAAACTGGAAGAGCCTCATGCCTTGATATGTCTTCCTGGTCATCCAGAGAGTTTCAGCTAACCAGAAAAGGTTTGCAAGTGTCAGCAAGCTTCAATCTGCTGGTGAAATCAATCCTGCCACTTGTTTTTATAAATAAAGTTTTACTGAAATACAGCCACATTCATTTGTTTGCATATGATCTGTGCTGCTTTCACACTACAAGCACAGAGTTGAGTGGTTTTTGTGAACATGGCCTACAAAACCAAAAATATTTACTACCCGGTCATTTACAGAAAAAGTTTGCTGATCTCCTAGAAAAAAAAAAAAAAAGACAGGAGATTATAAATGTCTATCATCACTACTTAAGACATTTTCTTTCAAAAGTCTGAGTCACTTTTTGATGATGTGATAAGTATTTTAAGAGATATTTTTAATTTTCCACAACTCCAGACCTAGGTACCATCCTTGCTCATGTATGCTAAGTGGCATCTAATGATCTGAAACAGTCACTCCACCTAATAACCACTGGAGAAAATCTACCCCATCTCAGAATAAAGTTTCATAAGCACAGTGATCACTCTGTTTGGTATTCCATCAAACTGTTGAATTTTATAGGACTCTCATAAAACTTTAATGTTCTTCCAGTGCTGTAATCAGATGAACAAAGCCATATTTTAACACAGAACACTTCTGATTATATGACATATTACGATTTTAAAAACATATGTTCAATCTACAATCTGAAAGCAACAGGATGGTACAGAGTGGATGGCTGTAGTTAATCTGTCTTAAACTACATTATTCTTTTTAAATCTGAATAAAATTTCACCGACAAAGATGGTTTATGTTCAACCATTAATGTGAGCAGGCACTATGAGTCAACGATAATGCATTAAACAAATCACAGCTGTAAACTATTTATTAAGTAATGTATTTTATGCCACATTTATCTCTGTTACTCATCAAAACATCTTTACCACTTAAAATGGTATTTCATTTTCTTTTATTTGAATAACTATCTGCACAGATTTATAGTTTCACAATTTTTCATTTCTGCCATGGAAGAAGAAAGACTTTTTAATATTACTAGATTGTTCAAGGCAAATAAAACATTTGAAATAGGAGAAATTTTGCATTTTTTATAATGAAGCAAATGTCAATTCCAAATAGCTTCCTTAAAGAACAATCGGGGGGAAAAAAAAAAAAAGAAATTACTTTCCCTCATTCAAACATTCTAGTGTAACAAATGAATGACAAGAACAAGATCTTGTGTTTGTACACCATGCAGCACATGCAAGTTTTTTATAAAACAGTTCATTAGAACAACATTCTGAAAGGGGTGGATAAAAATAATGTTACTTTTCTCTGGTTTGTCAGAATTGACTTATATAAATGTAAAGGATGTATTCAATAATTATCCTAAAAAAAAAAAAAACTTGGAAGAGTTTTGTTGACAAGGTTGACTAAGACCTTATACGTTTTTTCCTATAAGACTAATAAGCAACAATTCTTTACATATAATATGTGATGGAAAGAGGGAAAATTTAAATGATGAAAATTCTTTTAACACATTGTGACTCAAATAACAGTCTTGACTGTTTGAGTCCAGATTCTTGGGGCCTCTTACTGTGCTTCCTCTTCTGAGTATCCTATGCAGGTTTTCTATTTCTATATTTTCTGCATAAAGTTTTTGACCTCACTTCCCCCTGACTTAGGTTGTCCATGACTGCAGTTTTATCCTCTGTTCTTATTACTAGCTCTTTTTTATTCTGTGCATGTTTCCTTCCATTATAAGGAAATAAATGTTTTTCTAATTGGGGTCTTGGGTCTTCTTGATTTCTTCTACTAGAGAGTAATATTGATATACTGTGCAATTCAATTAAGCATTTCTGAGCTGCTAAGATCATAGAGGGGAGGGTCTGCTGCTTAATTATCTTGACTCAGGAATGGGAGGGCTATATCTGTACCCCAACAGTTCACATGAATAAACTAAACAATAAAACTAAACAATTTTATTAGAGGTGTTTTGTTTTTTAAATTAAATCCTCTCTGGTAGGGAGAGTGAAGAACTCCAAATAAATAAATCTTATTTCTCTAAAATAGCATTTTAAAAGGGACTAGAAGTACACTGTCTTAAAGGAACTCTAAAGAAAATATTTTTTAAAGACAGTAGAAATCCACTTTTCTCTAGTGTGCTTTTTATACAATATATTCCTAGTTTCTATTGTAGCAAGTCTAGCTGTGCCAATACTTAATTTTGAATGCCTTCTTTCATCAAGTAGCTCATTATAATCTCTCAATTTTTCAGATTTTGGTATAGTAAAACCAGAGCCTCTATTAGTCAGGAATTCAACATGATTACATGAGAAAATTTTAATGAAGAGACTATGGTGGGTTGAATGTTCCCCTCACCCACCCAAATATTCTCACCTGAAACCTCAGAATATGATCTTATTTAGAATAAGGATTTTTGCAAATGTAATCAAAGTGAGAATATCAAGATTAGATCAACCATGTTTGGTTCTCAAGTCAACAAATAGGTGTCCTTATATAGAACAGAAAAGGAGAATACACACAGAGAAGGGAAGGCCATGTAAAGATAAACACAGGTGTTGGAGTGATTTATCCATAAGTCAAGGAACTAGGACCTCTGACATTCACCCGAATCATAGGGAGAGGTATGGAACAGACTCTTCCTTCTATTCTCCTGAATAAACCAACCCTGCCAATGAACACCTTTATTTTGGGCTTCTAGGCTCCAAGACTGTGAAAGAATTTCTGTTGTTTTAAGCTACCAACTTTGTGGTCATTTGTTTTGGTAGTCCTAGGAAACTAATACAGATAATATTTATCAGGGTTTAGCAGAGATAAGAAAAACTACCAAGAGATGGAGAAGTACCCAGTTTAGTAAAACAAAAACAGAGATCGTTACCATCCCTATGTCTGAAAAATCAAAGGAAAGAGAAGCTACCACAACCAGAGATAAGCTGTAGCTGCAGAAGACAGCAATCTACAGAAGCTGTGGCCTTAAACAGATAAAAGCACCCACTGGCAGCCTAAGACACAGCAGGCAGAAAATGAGAGAAATAACCCTGACTTCTCCCTTCTGTACCCTACTAATGATCTACTAATAGCTCTCATTGGTCAAATCAAGGAACATAAATAAGAGAGCAAGGGAAAAGCTGTCCCCAAGGGCACAGGGCAGGATGGAGAAAGTAAGAGTGTAGTTTTAGAAGGGCTAATGAAGAATATATGATGACATATAATATGAGCAAACATTTCTATCCAATGTTTATATCTAAGAATAAGAAGGAATAAAGTTATAAAATAGAATAGCTTTTAAAATTGCCAAATGTTTTAATTCATGGGAAATAATGGCTTCTATAGATTTCTATCAAAGACTATAGACTGCTGAAAATTATCCCACTACAATATAAGGCGTCTGTGTTATCAATCAGAAGAAATAATGTTTCCTCTATAAACACTAAAACACATTTTCACGCAGCATAGATTTTGGTTTGCAAGTGTAAAACTAACATTACATTGCAAATAATATAAAGAAATTAAGTTTTGTTAAAGTACTCACAGTGCCAAGGAAATGATTAGTGTTGCTTAGAAGTTTGGATAGTTGTGCATTTTCAAGTTGTTTTGACAACATCATTTTCACTATACTGAAAATCCTTTTCTTACTGGAAATTTATTTCATTTCAAAAGTTGTGGATAAAATATTCCCTTTTATAATCAAGCTATGTTGAGTCCATTTCTAATTATCAATGCATACTCACCTGTTTAGCTGGTATGTTATTTACAATCATTAAATACTCCAGCAGACTAGTGATATTACCTGATTCATTAAATCAGTCCAAACTTCACAGTGCTCATTTTGTCCTCAGGTTAATAGCTGGGACCCTAAGCCAAACTTTAAAATATGTCTGCCAGAATGATGTCACTCTATTTTGAAACTTCACTTTAGCATTTTTAGTCAATTATAACCATTGTTTCTACAATCATCTGGTATGATGTTTGAAACAACAAAAAGTGTGGGCTAGGCAAATGTCCTATCCATTTTTTCCCAGTACTTGCCATTTCTAAGTGTAAAAACTTCCCCATAAACACAGAGAGGTTAGAGAGTCCAAATAACATGAGCTGTGAATAACTGGGGAAGAACTACAAAGATTTTTTCCCAGCTAGCTTCTCAGCTGCAGGTCTCTGCTAAGGCAGAGCTCAGGTGAAGAAAGAGAATGTTTTACATAGTGAGCTTTGTCAGCCACAATCAGGAATTACCGTAACTAGGCCACTATCAAGAAGGAAGAACTAAAAAGAGAAAACGAATGAAGATCAATGCTTCCAGCAGAGAACACACTGCAGAGACTGACTTCCTGCCATACTAGATCTTGAACAGTCTATTCCAAAAAGAAAAAAAGGGATTTCATCAAGCCAGCAAGAAGAGATGGCACATCAGTGAGCACTCATCCTTTTGGCTCATTTATCTTAGCTGAAAGATGTTTCCAGTGAGAAAGAAAAATCTATATGAAAGTCTTAAAGTAAGAAGAGTAAATTAATTTTGGAAATAAGCAACTAACATATAAACATTAGGCTTCCCTAAAACTTAGCAAGGAATAAATATCCCTTAATGTATTTCTGAGAGTGACACAGAGTAAATCATAATGAAGGCAGAGAGAAGACCCGGAATTATGCTCATTCCTGCTCCAGTTACGCACCACTCCAGGGTCTCCAAGAATCAAGAACAGGCTTCTGCTCCTGGCCCATTACCTGCACAGTGGTTATGAAGATAAGATACCTCAAGCCAAAAACTATGGGCGTAAATAATCCTATTCTCAATTTCAACTCACAACAGAAGTTGAGCAGCAGGTACACATTCAACAAGAAAACATTTCATTGTCTATATTTTCTGTCCCTCAGAGAAAAGCTGACAATATACCAGAGGCTTATGAATCAATACTACGTGCAATAAGGCAAAATGTAAAGAAAATGGTGTTAAAAAAATAAAAAGTAATCCAGGATACCACCATGAATACAAAGACTTTAGGATTCAACAGGAGCATCCTTAGCAGAACTAGTCAATTTTAAATATGCTGCATTTCCAAGTCTGGGTGTCCTCAGGCAGAAAGATAATTATAAATCAGAAGGTTCAGGAGAAAGCCAAGAGCTATTCTAGGCATCTGCTGGTATGCAGGATTAGGAAACAGACTTAAGGCACTAGTCCATGTCCAATGGTAATCGAATGCCCATTTTGTTTTCCTCCATGCTAAGAAACAGTTTAATCTCCAATTTATTAGTTACTAAGTAGTCTTTCTAACTCATTCTATTCTGGCTATTTCATTTTTAAAAATTTTGTTGCAGTAAAAAGTGAGTGCAAATACTCAAAATTTTAACTAATACACAAGTCAGAAACTTAATGTTATAAGAATACGTAAGACACAGTTTAAACTTGGATAGGTAAAATTTGGGAACAATCCTGTAAAATCAGTAGCTAATGATCACACCAACTTCAAAACCAAATTAATGTGAAAATTCTAGTTGCTCACTTTTTTAATGGTTATGTTCCAGAAGTTTTGTTCAACTTGGTTTTATATAATTCAAAAATTATATGTGTTAACCAAGGCCTTCAACTAAACATGGATTTTCCGAATGCCAAACAAGTAATTATTTCAGTGTTCAGTGTCCTGCTATACTAAATTCAAACAAGAGTATAACCTAATCTTGTTCTTATAACTTAGCATTGTTTTTTCTTTTTTTAAGAAAATGATTTTTTAAATAATCAAGTTTAACTTAAGTTAAATACGCCTGTGCTATACTATAATTCTACTTTTTTAATTTTAGGATTTAATTCTGTACCTTTCACATCAGAACAAGTAGCCTCACCATTCACTTTTATAACATGAAAACTGGCATGAAATTCAAACCTATTGTACAAACCATGATTAATTATAAATTTTGATTAGTATTACTGCATTTTTAACTAAAGGATCAAAAAAGTCTTGTTTTACTTGAATTAGCATTAGACGAGGCAGTTAACTATTGTATTTTTGATCCTACATTCACATTGTATAAAAGCAGCATGATATCAGTAGACTGATATGTTATGGATGGATAATGTAATACCTAAAACAAACACTGAAAGATTATACAAAGAGATAAACACGAAACATTACAGATAAGTAGAAAGTGAAATTTTAAAACATGTTTAAGTATCCCACAGGAAGACAGAAAAATGATATAAAACAAAAGGGGATAAACAGAAAACAAATTATAAACTTAAACCAAAACATAACAAAAATTACATTAAATGTAAATTGTCACAATATACCAATTAAAAGACAGAAAGTATCAGGGTAGTTCTTTTTATATGACTGAATGATGTGCTGTCCACAAGACATTCACCTCAACTATAATGATATAGGCATATTAAAATTTAAAAATAAAAAAAAGACATCAATCAAAAGAGTTTAAAAGACATATGAACATTTTTTTCAGTGGGCAGTGTTAAACTATAGTGTCTAGGAATCTACCCTTATTTGGTAAAACTAGAAAGAAATTCAAGGAACTGATTGCTTTAAATGTCAAGGTAATGGTTGAGCTTGAAATGGGGCACATGGTGGCAGAGGGGCTATCTGTGGTGATGGCTCTATTCCTTTCTGCTATCAATTTCTACTTCTTCCCTGGATGGTGGTTATAAGAGTGTTCACCTTATAATAGTTCATTTAGTTTTAATTTTAATGTGATTTTCTGTATTTGTTTTAATATAAAAGTCAGTTTTCTTAAATAAAAAGAAATATAGGATAAAGAATAATCTTAAAAGAAAATGCAAAAGATCAGGATTTTAAAAGTATAAGAATCATAGTGACTCAAGGAATTATGGCACTTGAGTGACACATTTTTTTACCATGTACCCCACGATTAATAATCTTCAATTGCTTTCTATTATAAGATCTTATGACTCAGATTTACATTTCTGGAAGAGAGGTTCTGATCGTCTTAGCTTAGGTAAAATAGCAAGTCTTTTTCCAGCAGGCTAGAGGACACTTTGATTAGCAGTTACAGTAAGATTGCACAAAATGAGATATGGATAAGTCCCTAGAGAAATCATGTTTCTCTTACAAGAATAAAAGAAAATAGAAACGAACTCCATAGTATCTTATAAATAGCAGAAATTAAGTGTGAGTAAAATATTACCCAATCCTGCAAGATTTGTAATCTAAGTTGTTAAAATCTATTGACAGCAAATTCTTTGTGTCATCTTAATAATATCAAGGACTGTTAGAATGCCCACAAGGTATTTTATATTTATCTCCTAAACTCTTGCATTTTAAACTGAAAAACAACTAACGCTAGAACTATAGCAGTGTATCAGGGGAAATAACAGTAGACAAGTGGCTGCATTTTTCTAGATTTCTCCCACCAGCAGAGTAAAGATATGATTGAGATTTATTTGGAAATTAACTCCATTCTAAACCTTGTGGAATGGGGAGGGTTGAGGGATAGATAAAAGTCTCTGAGTACAAAATATTATCCATAATATTACTTCAATGTAAATCCCCATATAAAATGTTAAACAAAAACCTATCTAATATCCCTGGAATAAAACCACTAGTTATAATACTTCCATTAAAATATAGACATGAAAATGTCTTCCAAACAAACCAGTTAGTATACTTCCTCAACTCCTGTTTATTTTTAAATAAGAAGGGAAATGAAACTGCATCTTAGTAATTTTAATATAAAACATGTATTCACTATGAAACTCATTGGCAAAAGTTGTTCAAAATTCTCTTTCAAAAACCACTCAGCAAATAAAACTCTTATCTGCTCTTCTCACAAAAGAAACTAAATTTCTGTTCTCTCCTGCCCTTTGAAAACAGATAATTGAATGAGAGATTCATAATGGAATTCTTCTGCAGTGTGCCTAAATATTTGGCATCAGGCCAAATTGAAAGAGCTCTGAGGACTTTGAAACTGAAAAATTAACCTTAAGTTGAAAACAGGTGACTTTTGAAATGTTTAAAAGTATTAAAAGTACCTGAGGTGCTTAATATCATTCTATTCTCAATAAGTCAATTTTCCAAATATTAAAGAAACTTAGAGTAGTCCTAAATTCATGTTTCATGAAGAGAAAAAGGGCAAGCTACAAATCCTTTTCATGGTTAAACTACCTGATATGTCAGGACATCAAAGATCTATCTAACAGCCCTAAGGGAGAAATGGTTAAGTTGAAAATACAAGCTCCATCTAATAAAACCAAAGGAAATGAAGAAAGAAAAGACAAGACATTCTGAAGAAAGAGAAGCTGTGACCTGCCAGTCACTCAACAGAAACTACTGACTACTTAGCCAGCAAAAAATGGAGTCTCACATGGAGAAAATGTCCTGTTAGCTTGACTGTCAGAAGAGGTGATGAATCACCTAGAAAAAAACTAATTTACTGCATTTAATTGGGAATAAAACTTATCAGTCAGTGTTATAAAGTAATAATATAGGCTATAAAAGAGTATGTCCATCTATGGATGGATTGAGCTTTCAATGACAGTCATGGAAATATCTGTACATCTGTCAAGTCACATTTGCACGTAAGGAAGAGAAATTTCAAATTGACTCTAAAAATGGACTTGTAAAGAGATATAGATCTATCGCATGTTCTCACTTATAGGTGGAAATTGAACAATGACATCACTTGGACTCTGGAAGGGGAACATCACACACAGGGGCCTATTATGGGGAGCGGGGAGAGGGGAGGGATGGCATTGGGAGTTATACTTGATGTAAATGATGAGTTGATGGGTGCTGATGAGTTGATGGGTGCAGCACACCAACATGGCACAAGTATACATATGTAACAAAACTGCACGTTGTGCACATGTACCCTAGAACTTAAAGTATAATAAAAAATAAAAATAAAGAGAGATATAGATCTATCATAATCCTAGAAAAATCTGAACAATCTAGGCATCTGACTGACACAGCTCAGCCTACGGATTGATTTCTTTGGGGCCAAGTATCTACTCATAGTCCAGTAAGCTTTGGCCAGTGGTAGACAGATTCATGTGGTAGAAATAGTACAAAGGTTGGAAGAAAGCAAAGTTTGGAGTGGATTGATCAGAAGTGGAATGAAAAAGACTGTTATGATCTGCTCATTTAGTACATTAAACCCTCTATGCTTGCCTTTCAAATATACTGCTCCAAATACTCAATAATTTTCTCCCCTAATATGATCTAATGACTACATTTGTAAGTGAAAAGACATTCTTCCCTCTGAATAGAATAGAACATAACAGATCACAGTGAATGCAACTTTATAAGGGTTAGTATTGTTTGTGGAAACTTGTTTCTACTTACACATACACATACCCCATACAAATGTGTGT
>NW_012105421.1:417439-419624 GCF_000951045.1 Mandrillus leucophaeus
GAAAAAAACTAATTTACTGCATTTAATTGGGAATAAAACTTATCAGTCAGTGTTATAAAGTAATAATATAGGCTATAAAAGAGTATGTCCATCTATGGATGGATTGAGCTTTCAATGACAGTCATGGAAATATCTGTACATCTGTCAAGTCACATTTGCACGTAAGGAAGAGAAATTTCAAATTGACTCTAAAAATGGACTTGTAAAGAGATATAGATCTATCGCATGTTCTCACTTATAGGTGGAAATTGAACAATGACATCACTTGGACTCTGGAAGGGGAACATCACACACAGGGGCCTATTATGGGGAGCGGGGAGAGGGGAGGGATGGCATTGGGAGTTATACTTGATGTAAATGATGAGTTGATGGGTGCTGATGAGTTGATGGGTGCAGCACACCAACATGGCACAAGTATACATATGTAACAAAACTGCACGTTGTGCACATATACCCTAGAACTTAAAGTATAATAAAAAATAAAAATAAAGAGAGATATAGATCTATCATAATCCTAGAAAAATCTGAACAATCTAGGCATCTGACTGACACAGCTCAGCCTACGGATTGATTTCTTTGGGGCCAAGTATCTACTCATAGTCCAGTAAGCTTTGGCCAGTGGTAGACAGATTCATGTGGTAGAAATAGTACAAAGGTTGGAAGAAAGCAAAGTTTGGAGTGGATTGATCAGAAGTGGAATGAAAAAGACTGTTATGATCTGCTCATTTAGTACATTAAACCCTCTATGCTTGCCTTTCAAATATACTGCTCCAAATACTCAATAATTTTCTCCCCTAATATGATCTAATGACTACATTTGTAAGTGAAAAGACATTCTTCCCTCTGAATAGAATAGAACATAACAGATCACAGTGAATGCAACTTTATAAGGGTTAGTATTGTTTGTGGAAACTTGTTTCTACTTACACATACACATACCCCATACAAATGTGTGTGCTAAAGTCGAAGTAAAATGTGCTTATTATACATCAGTTTCTGCCATTTCTTTTCATCAGTTTTGGTGCACCAGCTGCAGGCAGAAGGGAACTCCTATACCATGGTTACCAAATATGTTTCCTTTTGCTCCATAAGCCAAATATTTGACGACCTGAGTTCATCTGTCATGCTGTAATTTACCCAGTGCTCCAAAAGGAATCATTCAACCTTACCATTCTTGTATATTCCATCCCTTTAACTACTCTGTAATAGTAAAAACGCAAGCATGAAAAGCCTGACCCTCCAGTTGGCACATGATCCTGATAAACCACCAGATCATAGTTTATTCACAAAGAGTGTTAGCTTTGCATTTTCAGATAAGAAGAGATGTTTCCTTATCCTTTATCCCAACAAAATCCAATAATAAACCCAAACATTGGATCTTCTCTATGTCCCTTACTCCCCATGATTATTCTCTGCCTTAGTCTCTCTTCACAAAAAGATACTAGTTTCTTAGCAGCCTTGGGCAAACAGAACAACCATCCCTTAGTAATGATGGAGCCTGAAAGGCTGCAGAGAAACAGAATTAGGATTTTGTGCACTTCCTCTTAAGAGACAGATTCAATGTTTAATATTCAGTGTTTAACAAATTCTAAATTTTCAGTAGTGGTTTAAAAAGAGGATTATCAGAAATTAGTATTAGTCATTCCAGTGCCAAATACAATTAAGCAAGACCATAAAATCCAAAACTGAAATCAGTGAGCTTTTCCCTCAGGAAATTTTAACCACGAATTTCCCTATATCTTAGCAAGCAGGGGCTAACAGACATTATCAGAAACACAAAGGATATAGTATTTATAGTCATTGCATGCTTCTATCATAACACTTAACCATATTATAAAGAAATTCTCTGTGTACATATTAGTAACTCCCACTAGACTATAAGTTCCTCTGGGCCATATTCATCTTTGTTTAATAGAACACCAAGTATGTAGTAGGTGCTCTGTACCATCATTTATTCTAAATACTAAATAGCATATTCACTCTCAGGTAATCTATTTGCTGTACTTATAAGTCTTCGAACTAAAGAATTCTTTCAGATACCATTATGACTACATGCCTGAAACAGGTGGACCACAATTGACAATTCAGTTAAGATTCTGATGCCCAAAGAAGACAAACTAAGTAAGAACACTCTTATAGAATGCCTATGGAGCACATCTTAAACTCCTTAGATTGACTCACACAA
>NW_012105421.1:425174-431964 GCF_000951045.1 Mandrillus leucophaeus
TGGCATATATACACCATGGAATACTATGCAGCCATAAAAAAGGATGAGTTCATATCCTTTGCAGGGACGTGGATGAAGCTGGAAACCATCATTTTGAGCAAATTATCACAAGGACAGAAAACCAAACACCACATGTTCTCACTCATAGGTGGGAATGGAACAATGAGAACACTTGGACACAGGGTGGGGAACATCACACACCGTGGCCTGTCCTGGGGTGGGAGGAAGGAGAAGGGACAGCATTAGGAGAAATGCCTAATGTAAATGACGAGTTAATGGATGCAACACATCAACATGGCACATGTATACATATGTAACAAACCTCCACATTGTACACACGTACCCTAGACCTCAAAGTATAATAAAACTTAAAAAAATAAAAATTAAAAGAAAAAAGTTAGCCAGGCATGATGGCACATGCCTATAATCCCAGCTACTCCGGAGGCTGAGAAGGGAGGATCACTTGAGCCTGGGAGGTCAAGTCTACAGTGAGCCAAGATCGTGCCACTGCCTGCAGCTTGGGTGACAGAGTGAGACCCTGTCTTAAAATATATATATGTGTGTGTGTGTGGATATGATATTGTTATATGCCATTTAAAAAGAGCAAAACTGTAGGTATTGTTCATAGATATATATGTCGTTAAGGGCCAAAATATGAAAGACAAGGATATACACCAGATTACCATGGAAGAAGGAAACAAAATAGGAATTAAAAAAATACAAAGGAGCTTTCAGCTCTTTCTGTGATATTTAAGTTAATGATCTAAAGGAAATACCAAGAAGTATTTAGATATTTTGAGTCTTCTGGGAAAATAAATAGCCATTATATGTAAGCCTGGAATTTCTTAACTAAGAAATGACTTGACATGAAAGAAAATCTGTAAGTAACAAGTTTATAAGCAAGTTAATGAGAGAGAGAGCAAGTACTAGATCTTATGTTAAATGGCTATTTATGTTTTCTTTTATATGAAGGATAGTTGAATGTGAGAAACAGTGGGAAGAAATATTTTCAAGATTTAGGGAGTCCTCCTTTCAGGAATGAGATAAATAAGAATATTGAAGAACTGAAAAAAATAAAAATAAAAATAGTGTGCAGCACTTCCCGCTTCACCCTCTGCCTCCTATTCTCGCCATGTAAGATGTGCCTTCTTCCTCTTCACCTTCTGCCATGATTTTAAGTTTCCTGAGGCCTCCCCAGGCATGCTTCCTGTACAGTGTGCCAAAATGTGAGCCAATTAAACCTCTTTTCTTTATAAATTACACAGTCTCAAGTACTTATTTACAGCAATGCAAGAACAGACTAATACATGGCCCAATTGTTCCATAGAAGTCATATTTATGGTTTCTTTTGAATAAATGTAGAAATTGACTCTGCTAGTCTCAAAACTTGAGAAAAACTTGATTTATCTTACCTGAATTCCTTTCTCAGGAAATCAACCATCAAACTTCCTAGATACTATCAAGGAACTGAAACTTACCACATCACCACATCTGGGCAATGAGATGCCAGACCTTTCACTAATCATGATTGCCTAACTGACTCCCTGTTCCTGCTCCCCTTCCTGCTTCCTGTTGACCAACTCCTCTTCCTTACCCCTAAGGAAGGGATAAGTGAGAGGGCTTGGTTTTCCCATACATGATTACATTTCTTCCCTAATGAATAAATCTCTAATTTTAGTCAGAGAGATAGATTTGAGACTGATTTTCCATCTACTTGACTGCAGCACTCAAATAAAGCCTTCCTCCCTGGTAATACTCATTGTCTCAGTGACTGGCTTTCTGTTGGGCAAGCAGCAAGACCTAGACCTAACTCTTGCTGTTTTGGTTACAGATAATATCATTAATAATTAGGTAAATGCAAATGAAAACTGCAATAAAATATTACTACACACACACTACAATGGCTAAATTAAAGCAACTAACAACACCAAATGTTGGTGATGATCTGGAGTAACTGAAATTTTCATAAATAATTGGTAGGAAAGTAAAATGACTCAAGCACTTGGGAAAAGGTCTAAAAATTTTTTACAAAAGTGAACATATACCTACCCTATAAACTAGTAATTCCAATGTGGGGTATCTCCCCAGTAAAATGGTTTTTTTAAAAGGTTACAAAAAAAAAAAAAAACCTTAAAACACCTTATACAGGAATGCTCATAACTGTATTCATGATATCAAAAAATTGAAACACCCCAGATATCCATCAATGTGCAAAATAATAAACAAATTGTTATATATTTATACAATGAAATACTAATGATGAAAATAAACAAATTTTTAGTACACATAAAATATAGGTGAATCTCATAACATTATGCTGTGTAAATGAAGCCTTACCCAAAAGGGTACACACTGTATGATTTCATTTATACTACGTTCCACAACAAGCAAAATTACTCTATGGTGAAAAAAATCATAGCAATTACTAGTTTGCCAGGGGGTAGGGTGGAGTATTAGTCCGCTTTCACGCTGCTTATAAAGACATACCCAAGATTAGGCAATCTACAAAAGAAAGAGGTTTTCGGACTACAGTTCCACATGACTGGGGAGGCCTCACAATCATGGCGGAGGGTGAAAGGCACATCTCACATAGCAGTAGACAATAGAAGAGAGTTTGTGCAGGGAAACTCTCATTCTTAAAACCACCAAATCTCATGAGACTTATTCACTATCATGAGAACAGCACAGAAATACCCGCCCCCATGATTCAATTATTTCCCACCGGGTCCCTCCCACAACACGTGGGAATTATGGGAGCTACAAGATGAGGTTTGGTTGGACACAGAGCCAAACCATATCAGGTGAAATTGACTGGGAAAAGTGATAAGGAATCTGTCCAGGACAAAAGTAATGTTTTATATCTTATTAGAGGTTTTGATTACAAAAGCATACATATTTGTCACAACTTTGTGGATATGCAGTTAAGACCTGTGTATTATATTTTACATAACTTTGCATCAAAAGAAAGACTATAAACAAATAATGAACTCTATTTCATTATATGCGTACTGAAGTATTTAGGAAAAACTGTAATAATGTTGCAATTTCCTTTTAAATGTACCCCAAAATAAGATGGATTGGTGGAAGTTTACGGTGATAGACAGATGGATAAATATGCAATAAAGCAAGTATTGGTAAAGTATTGATGAATGAATCTTTGTGGTGCGTGTACAAGTCTTCCCATTAACATTTTTTAAGCTTGCTAAGTGATTGACATTTTTCATGGTATAATATTGGCAAAAAAAGATACTGCTTAAAGTTTAAATTTCATTCTTTTTTCTAGTAAAAATCAAATGTCAAATTGCTTGTTGTTGGCAGTAATTCACCATAAACGCACCCTCGCTATAACTTTACAGTAATAAATATCTTAAAAGAAAAATAAAATATATTTTATTCACAAATTACACCTGATCACTAATATATCACACTTGATATGGTCAATGAAAGTAACATGTAGGTCAACAGAAGAGAAAAAAACACCTTTTTTGCAACATTGAAAAGCTTTCAAATATCATCTCAACATTCCCTTTGCCAGTACATGTTGGACTTTGTCCAATATAATTACATACAGTCTACAGGCAGATTCAAAATACTTTAAAATTATTATCATAGTTTAAAACTAAATTATAACAATTACAAAAACATGATTCTTAAAATTTTGTCTTATAGACAAAACATAAAGATGTTTTCCTCATACAGCATATGGATCTACATAACAACTTCATGATTATAAAAATTAGTAAACGCTGACAAAACTATTTTTTAATGTGGCAAAATTTTGTCTTGATGTTGCATTGGCATTATAATTGTGAATCTACATGTTCATAAACTCCTATGGTGGTGTTGCAAGGCTTTTCCTTAGTTCTGCTAAAGACGGGGTTCTTTGTCCCATGGCCACAAAAATTCAGGCTTGCAGACAATTTGAATGGTGAGTAAGACACAATTTTATTGGGTGAAAATGAAGAAAAGTGGGAAACAGGGACTCTCACTAGGCCAGAGTTTCTGCTAGAGTGCTTCCCGCCCACCATTCAAATCCCAAGTTCCACACGGGAACAGGAGGGGCCAGACTCTTTCCTGCTGAAAATGTTGTAATGCTCCACCTCAGTGGGCGGGCTGGCTGGAGTTTCTCTGGGGAACCCCGCCCACCTGGCTGTCTCATCCCTTCCTCTAAAGAAGTACATCTAACTGCCATTAGATTAGGATAAGGAAGAAGACCCATCCTAACTGCTTCCTGCTGACAGGGGACAGTTTTGGGGAAAAGGCAGTCAGAACTTCCCTAGAGTCCTATTTAACGGTTCCTGGCAGAAGGAGCCACCATCAGAGGCTCCAGTTGCATGACTGTTTGGAGTTTGATGGCCTGAAGGCAAGAACAGATAAACCAGGTTACTAGAAAACATGTAACAAAACAAAACAAGGGAGGTGTAAAGACAGCTCAAAAATTCTAAGGCCTTTTACCAGTTTACACAGGGAGAGGGAGGCCAAAAGCCCGACTGGTAAAAAAAAAAAAAAAAAAAACTTTACCCTTTTGCTGCTACGTTGGGCTTCTGGGTTCCCTTCCCCTGAGCTCAATCCTAAGCCAACCAGTTTAAGGTTTAGAAAATTAACTCTTTCCAGTTTGGAGGATGCACCTGAGGGGAGTACCTCATAGTATGGGGACATAATTACCTATTAGTGAAGAGAGAATTGAGGGGGAGAAAGGAAAAAAGAAGGCATTCTTTCAAAGGAGTCCCAGGGGTTCAGGATACATTTGAAAAGGGTACAGACTGAAGGTAAATGGCTGCCTATCTAGAAAGAGGGGAGCAGGTATCCCTGGTTCCCGTCTCTTTCTAGCAGATATCCAGAGTACATGAGGGAGAGAGGGAAGGGCATCCTCTTTCCTTTTTCCATCCTTGCATGCCCAAGTTCCAGCAACCTTGCAGGTACTGCCATGGGCATTAAAGTGGCTTGCACCCATGAAGCCGGGGGACCTAGAGAATAGGAATTACCTGCTCTCACCTATGTCTCTTTCCCACCTACTGTCAGTAGCCTTGGAGTTCCCTTTACCTCATTTATGCCATGGATATTAACGTGGCCTTTATCAATGAAACAGGAAGCTTGGGGTTGACTTAATTGGCAGGATCAGCCACACTCACCTGCGCTGTGCCTTTTAATCTCTGTTGTCATTTGCCTATGGACCCCTCAGTCCAGTTTTCCTTCCTAGGGCTTTGACCCCAAAGCTCGGAATTGATTTGAGGACAAAAATGTGTCTCGGGTGTTGTATGGACTCCTTATCATAAACCAAATGCTAAGGTGAAACTGTGGAACTGAGTCCTCCTCCAAAAAGGGAGAGGAAAGGATGTCTTGTGACACACCCAAATAAGTGATGGCTATAGTTATGCTTGCTAAGATTTGGGTGCATGATGCATGGCTTTGGTTAGCTCCTTGGCCTTACTTTCCCAAAAGAAAACCTCCGAGTGTTAGGCATCCTATTAATTCCCATCACCTAGCAGGATTTGCAGAATAATTGCTCAGAGCTAGAATACTGATCAGAATGTCTACGTTACCTATGCCTCTTATTCTTTCTGAGCCTCAGCCAGGGATTGCTAGTTGGTTCACAGAAGCAAGGAGGGTTAGTCTAAAATGTAGGCAAAAAACTTAGAATTTAATGACAAATATATGACAAGTTTTGAAACATGATTTCTTTCTCTCCAGTCCTCATGTTTGTTAAAAAAACAAATCATCATGGGACCGAATGGGTTTTTTTTTTTTGGCAAAACAGATTTTAGTCTTATACTGGGCCTGATTATTTGCATAAAGTACAGCAAGAATAGTGATTTCTACATAGACCTTTTGGACTGATTGACTTTGATGGAAGTTTGTTCCACAAGGAGTCTCAGATAAGACCTTTTAAAGCCTAGCCAAGCCATGGGTTTATCCTCAAATACCTGTGAGTTGAGTGATCCTCTCCTCTTAAGGTCCCAAGATAAACTTGGAACTCCTGGACCTGTTAGAAAGTGACATTCTTTACTGACCAGGTCAGGAACCCTATACAGGGACTGCACAGACGAGGGTATGAGGCCAGTTTCTCCTATGGGGCTTTTATCAGCTCTACAAGTTGAGATTGACTCCTTAAAGAGGAGCATACCCTTCCAGTCAAAGCCTTGGTAAAATAACCACTTTCTCCAATTGTGTCCTGTTCCAAAAGACAATGGATTCTTATTGCACTGATGCAAACAACAATATTGTCATAATAATACTCACAAATAGTTTCCAAATTCTAGAGGAACCAGGCAGAGAGAAACAAACATGCTCCAAATCTTGCCTACAGGAGTATACCTACTTAATTATTAAAGGCCATACATAGTTCAAAGTTTCCTTGAGTCCAAAAAACAAAATATGAATCAGCAATTTTCCAAGCAAAGGTTAAAAAGATTTGCTTCAGTTTCCTGAGTTCAATCCATTTAGTTAACTCTTGTTTTGCTTGATATTCATCAGCATTTCAGCTCTTCATGAGTCTTGTACATTTTCCTTTATTCCAATGTTACAATCTCTAAAGTTATCAGAAGGCTGTATTTAAGAGTACCACTTAAACTTCTACAGGTCATTATAAACCATCTTTTTGGAAGGATTAAAACAAGAAAACAATTGTCTGTGAATAGGAAAATGTCCAAGTTAGTTACAATTAGAAACACAACTGACAAAGAAGTTTGGTTATCTCCGTGGTTTATCATAACAAAATAAAAATCTTAATTATGATTGGTAGCATATACTTAGACATTATAATTTGAGAAATCCCATACAATTTTGGAAC
>NW_012105421.1:432014-432980 GCF_000951045.1 Mandrillus leucophaeus
GCCAGATATTTTCTTTAAAAAAACATACAATTAGGTTTTTTCTAATTAAGGCTTTTATTAAGTCTAAAACCATGTTTCTGAAAAGTGAAGTTGTGAAACATTTGTATCCAAATTACCACAGTGATCAGAGGGATAGTATAATCGTTTTAGAAATTATAATTAGGATTTGAACCACCAAATTATGAGAAATTCCACAGATAAAAGATTCTTCCCTGTACTCACAATCATGAAACAAATAAACCTCAATTTCTTTTTGAATTCAACAAACATATTTTAAAGTAGGCAATAAAATGGAAACTGAAAGAGTTCTAGACAAAAAGCTAAATATGAGCAAAGGTTATGAATAGATATTTCACAAAATTACGCAAATGGTCAATTAGCGCATGAAAAGATATGAAACTTACCTGATATGGTTTGGATTTATGTTCCTGCCTAGATCTCATGGGAAAATGTCATCCCCAGTATTGGAAGAGGGGCCTGAGGGGAGAGGATTAGATCCTCATGGGGACAGACTTCCCCTTTGCTGTTTTTGTGATAGTGAGTGAGTTCTCACAAGACCTGGTTGTCTATCCCTTCCTTACACCTTATACAAAAATTAATTCAAGATGAATTAAAAACAAATGTTAGACCTAATAGAAGAAAACCTAGGCAATACCATTCAGGACACAGGCTTAGGCAAGGACTTCATGACTAAAACACCAAAAGCAATGGCAACAAAAGCCAAAATAAACAAATGGGATCTAATGAAACTAATAAGTTTCTGCATAGCAAAAGAAGCTATCATCAGAGTGAACAGGCAACCGACAGAATGGGAGAACATTTTTGCAATCTACCCATCTGACAAAGGGCTAAAATCCAGAATCGACAAAGAACCCAAACAAATTTACAGGAAAAAAAAATCCCATCAAAAAGTGGGCAAAGGATATGAACAGACACTTCTCAAAAGAAGACATTTATGCAGCCAAC
>NW_012105421.1:433030-451712 GCF_000951045.1 Mandrillus leucophaeus
TGGAACTGAGTCCTCCTCCAAAAAGGGAGAGGAAAGGATGTCTTGTGACACACCCAAATAAGTGATGGCTATAGTTATGCTTGCTAAGATTTGGGTGCATGATGCATGGCTTTGGTTAGCTCCTTGGCCTTACTTTCCCAAAAGAAAACCTCCGAGTGTTAGGCATCCTATTAATTCCCATCACCTAGCAGGATTTGCAGAATAATTGCTCAGAGCTAGAATACTGATCAGAATGTCTACGTTACCTATGCCTCTTATTCTTTCTGAGCCTCAGCCAGGGATTGCTAGTTGGTTCACAGAAGCAAGGAGGGTTAGTCTAAAATGTAGGCAAAAAACTTAGAATTTAATGACAAATATATGACAAGTTTTGAAACATGATTTCTTTCTCTCCAGTCCTCATGTTTGTTAAAAAAACAAATCATCATGGGACCGAATGGGTTTTTTTTTTTTGGCAAAACAGATTTTAGTCTTATACTGGGCCTGATTATTTGCATAAAGTACAGCAAGAATAGTGATTTCTACATAGACCTTTTGGACTGATTGACTTTGATGGAAGTTTGTTCCACAAGGAGTCTCAGATAAGACCTTTTAAAGCCTAGCCAAGCCATGGGTTTATCCTCAAATACCTGTGAGTTGAGTGATCCTCTCCTCTTAAGGTCCCAAGATAAACTTGGAACTCCTGGACCTGTTAGAAAGTGACATTCTTTACTGACCAGGTCAGGAACCCTATACAGGGACTGCACAGACGAGGGTATGAGGCCAGTTTCTCCTATGGGGCTTTTATCAGCTCTACAAGTTGAGATTGACTCCTTAAAGAGGAGCATACCCTTCCAGTCAAAGCCTTGGTAAAATAACCACTTTCTCCAATTGTGTCCTGTTCCAAAAGACAATGGATTCTTATTGCACTGATGCAAACAACAATATTGTCATAATAATACTCACAAATAGTTTCCAAATTCTAGAGGAACCAGGCAGAGAGAAACAAACATGCTCCAAATCTTGCCTACAGGAGTATACCTACTTAATTATTAAAGGCCATACATAGTTCAAAGTTTCCTTGAGTCCAAAAAACAAAATATGAATCAGCAATTTTCCAAGCAAAGGTTAAAAAGATTTGCTTCAGTTTCCTGAGTTCAATCCATTTAGTTAACTCTTGTTTTGCTTGATATTCATCAGCATTTCAGCTCTTCATGAGTCTTGTACATTTTCCTTTATTCCAATGTTACAATCTCTAAAGTTATCAGAAGGCTGTATTTAAGAGTACCACTTAAACTTCTACAGGTCATTATAAACCATCTTTTTGGAAGGATTAAAACAAGAAAACAATTGTCTGTGAATAGGAAAATGTCCAAGTTAGTTACAATTAGAAACACAACTGACAAAGAAGTTTGGTTATCTCCGTGGTTTATCATAACAAAATAAAAATCTTAATTATGATTGGTAGCATATACTTAGACATTATAATTTGAGAAATCCCATACAATTTTGGAACACATAGTAGCATTATTCACCAAGATATAACCTAAAGAAGATTGAGCATCATTTTGACAACTTCATGTACCTAATATGTCAAATAATCCTGTTTACCTCTCTTTTCTGGACATTCCAGGGGCCCTCTGGACTATCCAAAAAGCCAGGTGTCAGGAAAGACAGTTTTTAAACTGAAGTTTAATTTTGGGAAGGCTGTTAAATGTTCAAGGTTTAAAATACTTGATATTATGAAATAGAATTCCAGATTACCATAAGTTATTTATTTTGACAAAAATTATGGCTCAGAGATTTAAAGAAGCAAAAACCTTTTATAACCCCTTACAAATTTTGCCAAAGAGCAGATTAGAGACTTAGGAAAACCTTGCCATGCTTTTATTTCAATACTCAATTTACAGAAAAACCATATAATACCCTTTTTTGAATTTAGTCAGTATGTTCACACAGAGAACCTCTTCTGCAAGATTAATTCCCACATTTCTTCCACCACTTCTTTGAACCTTTAGCTTTTTCCTAATTTAGCTCATAACAATCCTTTAACTAGAGGCAAAAGTTTAAATTTCCATGCCTTCTTATAACTTTTATTTAAAACCACGTTTTACTGTTCTTACACACTCTGCATGTAAATATATTTCTAGTAGTTTCAATTAACTCCTAGCAATTTTGAACTTTAAGATAAAACTTGGTAAGTTGCTTTAATTGTGTGCTAACTGCAACCAAGGTTTGCCTTATTAGTTAAGGGGTGGTTAGTTCCATATGTCCCCAGGCCTTACCAATTGTGAAGCCAGCAAGTCCAATAGTTCTCAAAACCCAAAAAGCAATTTGTAACCACAAAACACTTAGCAAACTTTGCACCTGACCTGCATTTCACCAATAGTCTTTAGGGCTGTTTTTATTTCTTAAAGTCATCAACTGAAAGTTTCCACAGCTTTTAACGTCCCTTTAAAAAATATTAGATCCAAGTGCTTGTCTTTCATCAGGCCAAATTAATTAGAGCTCTTTTAACAGAGATTACACACAGTACACACACACAGGCAGAAGCTAGGTGGGGCCCTTTAAGAGACAGGGCTAGGAAAACTTGCAGATATCAACCCAGAAAGAAATTTATTCCCTAAGGCAGTATTCCTCAACAAAGCCTTGCCAAGCAGTTACAGGCCAGGCACACATTGTGTAAAACAAGATGGAGGCTTGCAGCACAAACCATACAGACATGCAAAGCGCACCGGATTGGCTACAGCCCAAGACTAGCCCCGCAAACCCTTCTTCACAATTAAAGCTTTACAGAAAATATAAACAGTGATAGCTGGGAGGCCTGGCAAAGCAAAACGTCTTCTAAAAGAAAAGAAAAAAAAAACTTGCTTAAAACTTAACTGCTGATGGAGTGGAGAAGAGGAAAGGAAAAAAAACAGTTTAAAAATGCCTGGGGAAGAACCTCTTACTCTTATGCAAGTGGTTCCTCCACCAGGGAGACTAGTTCAATTACTGTCCCATGGAGTAAAACCCCTTGGCTGGCGAAGGGGAAGCCTCCTGCAAAAGCAGGTGACTGGGACTGCCAGCCTGCTGTGCCAGATCCTTGGGCCATGCCTCCCAGCCCCGGCATGGAGGGGAGAGCCGTGGGGAGCTGCTGCTTGCCAGTCCAGCCCGAAAAAGAAAGGAAAAGGCCATAAGGATGAAAAGGCTCAGAAGGGAGACAGAAAAAGAATTGTTGGTTTGCATCTCACTCACCATTTCTCCAGTCCCCACGTTGCACACCAAAAATGTTGCAGGACTTTTCCTTAGTTGAGTTAAAGACGGGGTTCTTTGTCCCATAGCCACGAACATTCAGGCTCATAGACAATTTGAATGGTGAGTGAGACAGGGCTTTCTTGGATGAAAAGGAATTAAAGGGGGAAACAGGGACTCTTGCTAGGCCAGAGTTCCTGCTAAAACACTTCCTGCCCGCATTCAAATCCTAGGTTCACACAGAAAGAGAAGGCGCCAGGCTCCTCCCTGCTGCAAACGTCGTGAATTTCCCAAGGCACCATCCCAGTGGACAGGCTGGTTGGTGTCTCTCCAGGGACCCCCTTCCTACCAGGCTGTCTCAGTGGGACCAGAATTTTATTTTATTATTGGTCAGTTTCAGTTCCAGATTACAAAATCAGTAACTGAAATTGGAAGGATCTGCCTCCCACGTCAGGAAAATTCCATACAGAATTATAACTTACGATGAAGAATATCAGATTATTATACACAGTGAAAATTATTTATGGGTAAGTTCACAATTTACATCAGAAAGATTTAATGTGACGAATCATTTTAGGAGGGATATCTTTTCAGCTTTTTGCTTCTTACTCAGGTATTCAAAGAGACCAGCTGAGAAACTTATGTGATAATTGGACATCTTTTTTCAATAACATGTGATTTCGAATTCTGAGTAGCTCCTCCTTGCCCAGATATTTCAAAGGTTGAGGCTTAAATATGACCCATGTATTAATCAGCTTTGCTGAAGTAACAAGCAACAACCCCCAAATCCCAGTGGCTTATACAATTATTTTTCACTCACATTGCCCCTAAATTATGAATTGATTGTGGTTCTGCTAGATGGGACTTCTAATTCCTGAATCAAAGCAGGACTAGCCCCTCTTTTAGATATGCCACAGGGAAGAGTGAGAGAGCTGGCCAAAAACGTGTGCTGCCTTTTAAAGCTTCTGCTTCAGAAGCTCTGGCATATCACATCTGCTCATATGCAACATATAGAGAGAACTAAAGGACTCGAATGCGAAAGTCTTGAGGCCAGTATATAATCAAAGGAATAGGCAGCCAATAGTTTTTAAAGAAAAACAAATTTTCTGGGTTTAGGGGAGAAATCTAATATAGAAAAAGAACTACCATGAAAGCAATTTCCGTTTTTCTGATTTTCCTGTTACATCTCTGCTAGGATGCCAATACTATAAGAAAAAATAAAATATTCTTGCCCCATAACATAGAATAGAAGGCAAAACATCAATAGGAGGGGTAAAAACCAAAAAAAAAAGAAGAGAAAATAAATAAATAAAAGGAGACAGTGTTACAAGGCAGAAGGTAAGTACACAAGAAAAACAAGCTGCAAGAGAAAGTACATGTATGGAAGAAATGTCATTTTCTCAAGCCTTGGAGAGCTCCACTAAACTAAGCTCTTTGAAGAATAGACCAAAACTTTGAAGAAAAGGAGCTCAATTAACAGTGAGAAGAATGGTGTAGACTGTATTGCATAATAAGAAACTCCAGCCTTGTTACATGCAAAATCAAAATTTTAGATTTAAAAAAAAAAAATCAGAGAAAGACAAAGAAAAAAATGAGTTCTTGAAATACACCTCACATAAAAATCACTGACTTTCAAAACTCGTCTCAGAAATCTATAAGAAAATATCAATTGTTAACTGAAATAATTCAGTTATTTATTTTAAAATGTATGTGTTAAGTACTATTGTTTTTCTTTTTTTTTTTCTTTTTTTAATGTAGAGATGGGATCTTGCTATGTTGCCCAGGCTGGTATTGAACTCCTGGTCTCAAGGAATCCTCTGGCCTTGACTTCCTAAAGTGCTAGGATTACAAGTGTGGACCAGGGCATCCAGCCTGCTCTTTTAAATAAAGATTTTAATGCCAAAAATAAAATTCTACTCTATATTTGAAGCTGAATTTTCAGCTTATCAATAAAAGAATCAAAATATAATAAAATGACTAATAAAAATGGGGGAGAGAGAGATTGAAAGAATGAAATGTTATAAGAGTAAATGAGCCCCCTTCATTATCAATTTTAGAAAGTCTGTAAATACTGCTTAAATTGATAACAAGAAATAAAGTGTAACTATATTATTTAGTGTTATAGATATAACCACCAAAAGAACTTAAAATGCCATAAGTTGCTACTTCTGAGGAAGGGACTGACAGTGAGAGAAAGTAAGGAACCTAAAAATACTTTAACATTTTATTAAATAATTTAACATTTTTATTTTATGCCATTTTGGTCAGTTTACATTCTTATTTCTACACACATGTATTACTTTTCAAATAAGAAAGCATTAATTGGAGTCGTGAAATTTTATGATGATATTTGAACAGAATGAATGTGTGTGTCTCAAATTGGAGCAAAAATACTTCTCAGTACCTTACACAATGTCTCTTAGACAAGATACCAAAATACAATCTGAGTTTAAGCCCAGTTAATTTAAAAAAAAAAAAAAACACTAATATCCTAATGCTTTCTCCAGTCAGAAATTAGAGTTCTGTACTTTTGTAAACTTTTCCTCTTCTTCTTGGCTGACGAGAAAGTTAGAGCAAAGATCAGTGCCCCAGTTCTATCAATTCATGCTGGATATCTGTTCACCTCATTCCCTCTGCTATAGTTTAGATGATATCTGTTCATTCTATTTCTAACTGTCTTATTTTGTATTATGCCTAATCTCATAAGCCACTTCAATTTTTTTTGAAAAACAGGAAGGATGTAAATTCTAAACAAAAAAGATAGAACAAAATATCATGAAATTTTAGAAACTTTTAAGAAACTCTCTAATGAACTAAATGCAGCTGTTTTAGTTAAAAATTGGTAAAATACAGGAATTTTACATTAAAAACACAAAATGAAAAAGGGTAGTAGTGCTCATGTGCAATTTATAATCATTATTAATAAATTATAATTATAAATAATTTAATAAATACATAATTATAGATTATATAATAGATATATAATAGATTATAAACAAGTAAAAACCAAAATCAATATAGTGTTTTCAAATACTTTTTCAAAGTCACAATAGAAAAGGCCTACACATTAATTATTTTAAAAAACAAATTAGGTTAAAATTTACTAATTCTCTCACTTCATATATGTATATACACACACATATATATACATGCACTTATTTTCTTCACTTGCCAGAGCCAATTTTTAAATTGAGTTAACTATACTTGGGTTTATCTCTTTGTCGTGCACACCATTAATAGCCTCACTACTGAAATAAGTTAGTTCTTTATTATTCCCTAAGGCAACAGAGGCTGTAATTATTTTGTGAATCATTTTATCTTTAATTAATTTGTGTTGTCTCTTACATTAAATTTAGTAGCGATAAGGTTGAATTGGAGTTTCTGTTTATAGGTTTTGTAATCAGAGCTTTTGACTCACAATTTTCTGATTAATTAAATGAAATATTATTAGGTAATGATTCACACGCTGGAAAAAATAAAGTTCTATCCAGATATAACTGCTACTCTTTAAAAGTATATCACAATTTGTTATTATTGCCATTTTTCAGAAATGATAAGCTTTGATTCTCATTCACTATGCTATCTTTAAAAATAGATCAGCTGAGCTTAAGAAAAATTCATCATTATTCAACACTTCTCTTTGGCCAGAATGATTTTAGTCCTATTCAGGCAAGCTCAGAAAGCACTTCCACTGCAGGAAATTGAAACCTTGGTTTGTGTTTAAACTCAAAAACTAAATCACCCTTGTAGTAATCATTCTAGTCTTTCCCCAATTAGTTGCACAAACAATTCTATAAAAATCAACCAGTCTATGCAATGATATAATTTAATAATTTATCAAAATGATAAAATGACCAGAACTAAATCAACTACACATAGGTCATATTTTAGCTAATGTAGATTCATATTATTATAAGTATTAACCTATTAAAAATAATGCAACCAAGGATATTCATAAATGTATATATTATTTATATTATCTTCACTTGTAAAACTTAGTTCTTAAAAATTCAGATATAGGCCGGGTGCTGTGGCTCATGCCTGTAATCCCGGCACTTTGGGAGGCAGAGGCAGGTGGGTCACCTGAGGTCAGGAGTTCAAGAAAAGCCTGACCAACAAGGTGAAACCTGATCTCTACTAAAAATACAAAAATTAGCTGGACGTGGGGGTGGCACCTGTAGTCCCAGCTACTCTGGAGGCTGAGACAGGATAATTTCTTGAACTTGAAAGGCGAAGGTTTCAGTGAGCCAAGATCATGCCATTGCACTCCAGCCTGGGCAATGGAGCAAGACCATGTCTCAAAAAAAAAAAAAAAAAAAATCAGATTACTAGAAATTAAAGAATATATAAATAAAACAATAAAATTTATTCTTTTATGCCATTCTATTGTTTTCCTATCAAAAGTATATAATACAATATATTTAAAAATCCAATAAATAACTATTTTTAATTACTTAACAGGATGATTGATAGTTGTTTTGAGTCTCTCTGCAACATCTAACAAATCAGTCACCAATTGTTGCAGAAGTTCATGGTAGGAACTCAGCATTTGCAACTTCCCAGTTACTCCTTGGCATCCTCCCAGGCCTCTCCTTCTAGCTGGGGCTACCAACCCAGAACTTTCTGGTTCAACCCCAACCCAGTATCTTGAACCAATTCTGAGCTTAAGCAGAATAGGCCTATCCTGACATTCTGAAATTTACTATAAGATTATTGGTGCCATTTATTTTGCAACTCAGAATTGTTTTAGGGTTTTCCTTCTAACCCAGAATTTTAGTCTTGATTATCCTGCATGGCTTGCTGTGTTTGTGTACATTTACTCTTTGATTTTGTTACCTAGGACACTATTGATTTGATTTATATTCTACTCCTAGTTACTGACTCTCCACCATACACCCAGTCTAGGCTCCTTTGCTCAGACTCCTCTAAGGGGGAAGAATTAGATAATAAGGGAAGTAGACAAATGAGATATTTTATCCATTATTGATAGATTCACAAAGATATCCATCCCAGGTCCTTTGCCTGTCTTTCTCTTAGCAGGGAGGATTGTATAGTAAAGGAAGGAGACATATGAATAATTTTTCATCATTTTCATTAGACTACCAAAGATCCACGACCTTTAGTGGAAACAAGGCACTTGTTAGGTAAGCAGTGTCTAGGCAGCTGTTTAGTGGGTACATTCCAAAACAGCATCTTGTCTTCTCCTTGTCATCATGTGCAAAGTAAGTCTAATTATGTGATATAGTACTTTAGGCAGAGTGTATTGCCTAATGATAACAACAATAGCTCCCATTCCACCTCCTCTTGTGCAATATGAACTTGGTACTCCCCCAGAATCTATTGCTCCACCTCTTTGGGTCTGATCAGGCCCTTTGCTACTTTGGCCAGTAGAATACAATGGAAGTGATACTGCTCCAGTTTCACCATAGCCCTTAATTGGTCTAAAAGGGTCCAATTTGTGCATCTTGAAAGTCAGCTACTGTGTTAGCAGTGTGAGTACCTTGTACCACCATGCAACAAGAAGCCCAAGCCATGTGAAGAGGCCAGGAAGATGAGATACAATGTGGAAAGAGAGAGGCCAAGAAGCACCAAAGCATTAGATATGTGCATGAGAAACCTACCTTGGATGGTCCACCCAAGAAAAAGGAGTTTGCAGATGACTCTAGTTCTAGCTGCTATCTGGGTGTAACAATGAGCAACACCCTGAGAATGTACCACCCAAGCCTAGGCCATCCACAGAATCATGGGAAATAGTAATGTTACTGTTTTAGGTTACTATAGGGGGTGTTGTTACGTAGACAACCAGAACTGTGCTATTCATAAATTCAAGGTTTTATAAAGTCTTACTCTTCACTGCCAAGGCTTCATTGAATATTTATAGGTTAAAATATTTGAAATTATAATTTCCCAAATAATGCTCTAAATATAAAGCCACTGAGCAATATGTAGATGGACAGTTATCAAAAGATGATTTAGAAAAATGACATAGAACAATAAATTTTAGTGGCTCTCCACCTTCTTCGACGGGAATATATCTGAGGGATACAGCACATTACTATCAATTGCATCAATTACTATCAACAACAACTGGAGTTTTAGCTTAAAAAGACCCAAAGACTATTTACTGTCAGATCCTTCAGTAATCATTATGAAAATATTAAATAAAAAATAACCATATTCACACTTTCTTGTCCATAGTGAACAGTGCTTGGTGAGTTTAAAGAGAGACTTTTCAGTGATACTTATTTATATAATTTCTTTTATTATTATTATTATATTTCATGTCCTAGGGTACATGTGCACAATGTGCAGGTTTGTTACATATGTATACCTGTTCCATGTTGGTGTGCTGCACCCATTAACTCATCATTTACATTAGATATATCTCCTAATGCTATCCCTCCCCGCTCCCCCCACCCCACAACAGGCCCGGGTATGTGATGTTCCCCTTCCTGTGTCCAGGTGTTCTCATTGTTCAATTCCCACCAATGAGTGAGAACATGCGGTGTTTGGTTTTCTGATCTTGCAATAGTTTGCTGAGAATGATGGTTTCCAGCTGCATCCATGTCCCTACAAAGGACATGAACTCATCCTTTTTTATGACTGCATAGTATTCCATGGTGTATATGTGCCACATTTTCTTAATCCAGTCTGTCATTGATGGACATTTGGGTTGGTTCCAAGTCTTTGCTATTGTGAATAGTTCTACAACAAACATAAGATGATGGTCATCTTTAAACCAAGCTTTATGTTCAGACGTTTGACTAGCTCTACCCATGGTGAAATGTAGTTTGTGAAATTGTGACATTCACAATCCCAGATCCACTTCTTTCCAGCTGTATGACCTTGGATAAGTTCTTTAATTTATTTGTGCCCTAGTTTCCTCATCTGAAAACAAAAGGAATAATAATAGTACCTACCCCCTAAAGTGGTAAGGAGGATTAAGTGAGTTAATAATGCATAATAACAGTTTCTGGAAGTAGTAAGCATCATTTAAATGTTAGCTTCATTTTTTTAATCTCATTCATTATATTAGGAACACCTGATTGTAGAGTGGCCATAACAAATCCTGGTATCAAATGGATTTCACTAGACAAATAGTCTAAATTCTCCTTAGAGTTAGATAAATTGAAAGTACTTATTAAATAGGATTCTAAGTAGTGATTATTCCTATCACTCTTTTGATCAGTCTTATCAAAAGCAAGCAGAGCACTTTAATTCCAACTTATTGCATAACTTTTAAGGAAGATACACTAACCCAGAAATGTCAAGTTGAGTTGACTTAGTGAATTAGTACATTGCCTCATCCAAAATGAACACCATGATCCCAGTTAACTTGATAAGGAGTTTCAGCTGGACTTTCAGTTTCTTTTAAAGGGGAGTAAAGCTGTTCATTGAAATGTACTTTGCCTGGTCAAATATTTGATGCAGTAAAAAGCAATTATAAAAGGTGAAACTAAGACTCAGATCCCATGCCAATCATTCTAAAAAAGCAAGCACCAAAGACAGTTTGCTAGAGTTTTGCCATTTTTTAAGAGACTATCATACAGATGCTATATTCATAGTTTATGCTTCATGATTCAGTGCTTTTTCCTGCTAACTACTGAAACTGAGAAGCTCAACATTCACACACACACACACACACACACACAAATACTACTAACAATGACAGAATTGAAAGTTCTTTATCCAACATCCATTCTTCCCTTCAGCCTTAGTAAATGAATTACAGTTTAAAAAACAGCAACTATGTATTATAAACATTTATTTTCATTTAAAATGTATAAGCAAAGGGTACTTATTCTACTGTCTTTTGAAGCAGTGCCAAAGTCTTTTCTTTGAATGGCTCCATCGATTGTAATTCTCCATTGTCTTTCTTTCATAAATCACTCTCATAATTCATTTTCTACAATATCCAGTTCCAGTGTCTTTGAAGAGAAAAGAAGACATTTGTCAGGGAACTAATGCATATCCTTTCATAGTTTGACAATTTTTTTCCAGACTTTCACAATTGCCTCCCCACATCTAATTTGACAATATTTTTAAAAAATAAAATTTGCCTTCATTGTGTATTTCCAAAGAATAAACTTTATTTTCATTTCAACTACTTTAATTTTTACTCACTTGAATATTACAGGTTTAGATAATATTTGTAAAAATACATAATTCTATCTAAATGTCTGAAATACACAGGTTTGGGAGCAAATATAACTGGATCTTACCAAGCCAAAAAGAAAAAAAAAGTACTGAATAAGTGGGAATAAAAGTGAGCAGTCACATTTGAGATGAGCCTCATAATTGTCAGGGTTCAGCATGCACATTCATCATCAGAATATCTGATAGACATAATGTAGAGTTTAGGTTTATCTCTTAGTTTGGTGCAAAAGTAATTGCAGTTTTTGACATTACATTATGGCAAAACTGCAATTACTTTTGCATCAAACTAGTAGCAATGATTAAGTAGAAGTTGCATATGAGATATTTCACCCCTAAAGATATTCTATAGATTTTTCAAAAAATATTCACCACCCTCTTCTTAATCATAGAAAATATTTTTAAAATATGTCTATTTCTAAAGCAGACTATCTTACTGTTTTTCGATGTTGGTGTTTATAAAGAATAATAAACCCTTGAGACAACATATTCATGTGTCTTTATTCCTAGGAGGATAATCAGCTATTAGTCACTGTTATGGGTTAAATTGTGACCCTCAAAAAGTCATATGTTGAATTTCTAATCCCAGTACCTCAGAATGTGACCCAATTTGGAAAAAAGATCATTGCAGGTATAGTTAGTTGAGTTCATAGTAGAGTAGGGTAGGCCCCGAATCCAATATTACTGTTGTCCTCATACAATGGGGAAACTTGAAGATAGACACACACCCAGGAAGCATACTATGTGAACATAAAGGTAGAGATAGAGATGATGTACCTACAAGCCAAGGAATGCAAAGATTTCCATCAAACACTGGAATTCTGTTGTTTCAGCCACTCAGTTTGTGGTACTTGGTTACAGCAGTCCTAACAAACTAATACAGTCCATCTTTAGATCAATATATCCTTAGGTTACAGTCATATTAAGCTTAAATCTGACTTCATCTGGTTTCTATTTATATCCTTCTCTGCAGCTTCTTACATATTTGTCAGGTCTTCTCTTGTCTAGGTAGGTAGCCTCTTGACTTGAAAATGTTTCTTCATATGATATTCTTTCACTATCCTGGTCTCTCTTCTAATGCATTCCTAAAAATACAGTATTTTACATAAAATTAAAAATAGCATGTGGCCTGCCTAATGCAAAGTAAGGCAAAGAATAAATCACCTTTCTTCCAAACATGATTTTTTTTGTAATGACACAACCCAGGGTGCAATAATGGCAGCACATTCAACTACTTACCCTCACTGAACAAAAATCTTAGTTTCCACACATGCTTTTTCTAAGCCATGTCTCTTCTATATTCTGTCTTTGTTGGAGCTGATATTTTTTTTATCCAATGATAAAACTTTAATGTTTAATCCTGAGAAACTTCATTTTGCTGCTCTGCCACATCATTCTAGCACACCAATTTAGCTTGGAACCTGATTCATTTAGTTAAGTCACTAGAAAAAAAAGTTGAAATGTACAGGGAAAGGATAGATTCCCTAAGCCACATTACTAGAAACTTTCTCCAAGCCAAGTTTATCTGTTACGTAGCAATCTGGGATATACTTTATCAAACAGTTTCCAAGAAATGTAGCTGTACTAACACCAAGTGCATATCTCTTCACAAGTTTAAAGAAAGGTTCTATTACTTTAATAAATACAGATACATATCTCTATCCTTCCCCTGATCTACCAGCCTAACAATTCTGTCAAGAAAAAGAACATGAAGCTAATTCAGCATCACTTGTTTTTGGAGAAACCAGGCTGAGTCTTCGTGATCTCTGCTAAGTAATGTAACACATTTCTTCATTTCTTAAGAAATTGACTTCCAAATTTAGCTGAAATCACATTAGAATTCATTATATGACTTTTTCTTCATAAATCTAAATGAACTGCAAAGTTTAACATTTCAATATAATCATGATAAAATTAAATCTTAGTTCATTTTAGAAAGTTAACTTGAAATTGCCTAAAGAATGAATAAAGAGTGCATTTTTCAATGAAAAATGTTTCTAGCTTGCAGTAATGCAGTTTTTTCAGTCATATAAATAGAAGCTACCAAATATGCTTTTGAAAAGAGATGATTCATTTCAGAATCGAATTACTGACTTAGAACTTCAGTGTTGTCTTCTTTACAGACATTTAGCGTACTTTATCCTAATCTTACCTCTAATACTTCATTTATACTTTTTCCTTTGATTCATTCCCTCAGCTCCTTCTACAACTTTGTTTAAAATATCTCCTGCCCCCTCCCTTTAAAATGCACAGTCTATCATTTCCTATCCCCTTCCTTTATTTCCTTTATGACACTTATCCCTTGGCATTATTGATATTCATATATTTTCCATCTCACTTGCTAGAATGTAAACTACACAAGAATAGGAAGTTTATCTGTTGCTTTAACAGCTACATACCCAGGTTTAGAACAGTACCCAGCACATAGTGACTTCTCAGCAAATACTTGCTGGATGAGTGAATGAAGGAATGGAGAGAAGTTCCAATGATACTATTAAGTAAACATTTCACAACCAGAATACTAAGAGAAGAATGTAGGCAAGAGGTGGTAACTGAAAACAACAAATCACAGTTGAGATAAAACTCACCTATACATGCTACAAACTTAATTAAACATAACATTGTGTAATTAAAATTGCATCTAATATTTTAGATACATGTTTACTCTTTTAGAATTATAACCCACAACTATAAAATAATATAATAGTTCAACAACTCTAAATATCACATAAATTTCCTAATAAAATGCAGCCAAAATGTCACTACGTTTGTAAAAAAAACTGTTTATTTTCTCATTCAATATATAATTTCCTTCTTTAATTCAAATATTCAAATAACCTGATGGAAGAAGCATAGTCTCTGCTGCCCATTCTCACTATCTATTTACCCATTTCCCCCTTATTCCCACTCTCATCACCCCATCTTCACTATGCTGGAATTCACTCCCTTCTATACATCTTTTTTGTCTATGCTATGAATAATTATCTTTTAAAATCAGAAAAAGAAAGCAATTATTTAAATGAGTAGTTATTTAAATAAATGTCTGATTTTTGTTTGGTTTCAGTTTACAACAGTTTTCTTTGTTTATATTGTTATCACTATGTTTAGTATTGATTAGAAACAAATAGTGCCTTGAACAGCAGATATTTGACTGCCATTCTGCTACTGAAAAGGCCTCCAAGTGTCCAATGGTTCATTTAAAATAGACAAAAATGTGGTTCTATTAAATATTTCCATAAAACTGTGTATAAAAAATTGGGCTGTCTTCAATGAAATGTGTGAAAATATATAGAATCTACTTTAATGCAGTGGTTAAATTGAACCAACCAGCCAAACTGACTTCTAAATAAGCAGCTGATGGAGATAGATAGATAGATAGATAGATAGATAGATAGATAGATAGATAGATAGATACATAGATAGATAGATAAATAGATAGATAATGTAGATATATAAATATATAATTTATTAATCAAATGATTCTAGTGTTAAGTAAACAGCTAGTACATTGTAATGTAAAAGCACATTACAGTTTACAAAATACTCTACATAGCTTCAATTCCAATATGAGTTACTCTGTCACTAAATGCCACTTTCGGAATCCAAATTTATTCACAGTGTCCCCAACCTTTGCATTATCAAGGCAGTTCTTACAACGCTGAGCCCTCAAAAAGCCTCATCTGCCACAAATAAATCAGCTCTTCAAGACAACAGAGCAATATGACTAACCCACAGCTGGTATCATACTGAATGAAGAAAAACTGAAAGCCTTTCCTCTGAGATCTAGAACAAGACAAGTATGCCCACTCTTACCACTGGTACTGAACATAGAACTGGAAGTCCTAAGTAGGGAAATCATACAGGAAGAAAAAATGAAGGACATTAAAATTGTAAAAGAAGAATTCAAGTTATTCTTGTTTGCAGATGATATGATTTATATTTGGAAAAACCTAAAGACTCCACAAGAAAACTATTAGAACTGATAAATTCAGTAAATTTGCAGGATACAAAATCAACATACAAATAGCAGTAGCATTTCTATATGTCAACAGTGAACAATCTACAAAAGAAATCATGAAAGTAATCCCATTAACAATAGCTACAAATAAAAATGAAACTCTTCGGAAGAAACTTAATCAAAGAAATAAAGATTCCACAATGAAAACTGTAAAACATTGATGCAAGAAATTGGAGAAAACACAAAAAAGTAAAGATATTCCATCTTCATGAATTGGAAGACTGAATATTGTTAAAATGTCCATGCTACCCAACGCAATCTACAGAGTCAATGTAATTATTGTCAAAATACCAATGACATTCTTCACAGAAATAGAAAAAAAAAATTCCAAAATTTATATGGAACTGCAAAAGACTGAGGATAGCCAAAGTTATCCTGAGCAGAAAGAACAAAACTGGAGGAATCACATTATCTGATAAAATGGTTTTGGTCTGTGTCCCCACTCACATCTCATCTTAAATTGTAATCGTCATAATGGCCACATGTCGAGGGAGAGACCTGGTGGGAGATGATTGGATTATAGGGGCGGTTATCTTGATGCTGTTTTCATGATAGTAAATTCTCATGAGATCTGATGGTTTTATAAGTGTCTGACAGTTCCTCCTTCACATGCTCTCTCTTGCCTGCCACCATGTAAGATGTGCCTGCTTCCCCTTCTGCCATGATTGTAAGTTTCCTGAGGCATCCCCAGCCATGCAGAACTCTGAGTCAATTAAACCTCTTTTCTTTATAAATTACCCACTCTCAGGCAGTTCTTTATACCTGTCTGAGAAAGGACTAATACACCTGACTTCAAATTATACTACAGAGCTAGAGTAACCAAAACTGCATAGTACTGGCATAAAAACAAACACATAGACCAATGGAACAGAATAGGGAACCCAGAAATAAATCCATACATCTACAGGGAACTCACTTTTGACAAAGGTGCCAAGAGCATACATTACGAAAAGGACAGTCTCTTCAATAAATGGTGCTGAGAAAACTGGAGATCCATATGCAAATGAATAACACTAGACCCCATCTCATCATTTACAAAAATCAAATCACAATGAACTGAAGAGGTAAATCTGAGACCTCAAACTATGAAACTAATAAAAGAAATAATGAGGAAATTCTCAGGGACATTGGTTTGGGCAAAGATTTATTGAATAACACCCCACGAGCAAAGGCAAACAAAGCAAAAATGGATAAATTAGATCACACCAAGTTAAAAACCTTATGCACAGCAAAAGAAACAATCCACAAAGTTAAGAGACAATTCACAGAATGGAAGAAAGTATTTACAAACTATCCATCTGAAAGGGAGTAATAACAAGAATATATAAGGAGCTCAAACAACCGTACAGGAAAAAATCTAATCTAAAAATCTGATAATCTGATTAAAATAGGCAAAAGATATGAATAGACATTTATCAAAAAAAGACATACGAATGGCAAACAGGTATATGAAAATATTCTCAACATCATTGATCAGAGAAATACAAATCAAAACTAAAATGTGATATCATCTCACCCTTGTTAAAGTGCCTTTTATCCAAAGGACAGGCAATAATGAATGCCTATTGTTTGGATAAAAGGGTGTGGAGAAAAGGCAATGCTCACACACTGTTGGTAGAGATGTAAATCAATACAGGCACTATGTAGAACAGTATAGAGGTTCCTCAGAAAACTAACAATAGAACTATAGTATGACACAGCAATCTCACTTCTAGGTATATACCCAAAAGAAAGGAAATCAGTATATTGAAGCTATATGTGAACTTCTGTGTTTATTACAGCACTATTCACAATAGTGATTTGGTAGCAACCTAAGTGTCCATAAGCAAAGTAGTGGATACAGAAAATATGGTATATATACCCAATGGAGTACTACTATTCAACCATGGAAAAGAATAGGATCCTGTCATTTGCAATAACATGAATGGAACTGGAGGTCATCATGTTAAGTGAAATAAGCCAGGCACAGAAAGACAAACTTGGCATGTTCTCACTTATTTGTGGAAACTAAAAATTAAAATGATTAAACTCATGGAATAGAGAGTAGACAGTTGGTTACCGGAGACTGGGAAGGGCAGCAGAGGTGTGGGGGACAGTGAGGATAGTTAGTGGGTACAAAGATATAGCTAGACAGAATGAACAAGGTCTAGTATTTGATAACACAACAGAGTGACTACAATCAACAATAACTTATTGTATATTTTAAAATAACTAAAAGAATATAATTGGAATGTTTGCAACTTTAAGATAAATGCTTGAGGTCATGTATATCCCATTTACCCTAATGTGATTATTATGCACTGTATACCTGTATCAAAATATTTAGTATACTCCATAAATATATATACCTGCAATGCACCCACAATTTGTTTTAGAAAAGACAACAGAGCACTCACGTTCTTTGGTCACTTGCATTTCATGGAAAAGGGAGATGAAGGGAAGTCTATGTCCTGTGGAAAAACTGTTATAAGGTCCAGGTAATGAAGGTGATCAACTGACTGCAATGAGATAAAAATCAACCACTGCTCCACTTCTAGTTCCTTCTCTGCCCATTTTGACTGGGAACTTCAAGAAGATATTGGCTAGTACTTGCATTTTTGACAATTCAAGGACACAGTTGTTCATGAATCCCACTTTAAAAAATACTGTGATAAAATGGCATTGAAGAGTGATTAACTGCATTATAACCAGAGAAGATAGAGGGATGTGAATATACAAATGCCTTCACCCACAAATTTTTTATATAAAGTCATAATTCTTTTAAAAACACAGTAAGGAATCAAGTTCACATTTTCCATGCTGCAGACAGGATTAAACATGTAGGACAGTTTATAGCTATTTATTGCCTCCTGAACATCAACTTGATTAATGTTAGTATATTAACCCAGGTAAGCAAGTTTTAAAGCAAGGAAAAAAATGGCTTTGCTATTGGCTATTTTAGTCAACCACAGCAGAAAAGAGAGGGAAAAATTATTAGTATTGTGAAGAGCTGAGGAAAAACATATTTGCCCATCGATAAACCCTTTTTCAAGGTTTGTTTTTTTTTTTTTTTTTATCTTAAAACAGCATTATTGATCAGGCTGTACTAACTTTGCCTTTTGGCAACTTATTTAAAGAAAGACATTTCAGAGTTTAGGGGGCGGAGCAAGATGGCCGAATAGGAACAGCTCCAGTCTCCAACTCCCAGCGCCAGCGACACAGAAGACCGGTGATTTCTGCATTTTCAACTGAGGTACTGGGTTCATCTCACTGGGGAGTGCCGGACGATCGGTGCTGGTCAGCTGCTGCAGCCCGACCAGC
>NW_012105421.1:457922-552975 GCF_000951045.1 Mandrillus leucophaeus
ACATTTCAGTTGCCATGATCTAAAGTAATGTTTACCACTATGGTTTACATTTAACATATGGTAGTTACTTTTAAAATTATTTTATTTTGTCATGTAGACATACTGTGTTTTTTTTTATTTGAGCTGGTTAGCGCTACAAATTCCTCACTTAAGCTTTCCAAATGGACCATTCTTTTTTGAGGTCCTATTAAACAAATAAATAAACAAGAATAAAATAATGAGCTGAAAGTGAGATAAGGACATAAATATTACAGAAGTTTGGAGTAGATCACCAGTGAAATAAAAGCGTATATTTCAATTTCCCAGCCTAATAAAAAATTAATATAACTGCCTATTTTATTGACCTTTAAGATTCTTAAATACTCTAGAGGAAATTGAATCCAAATTTTATTACAAAAGTAAAAATAATAAAGAGTTAGTAAAAATATTACCAAACATGAGAGTAGAATCTCTCATTTCAATTTTTGGGAAGAGGAAAAGTTTATGGTTCATTTTAATTTTACATTGTTTCCTATCAATATGTATCTCTTTTTTTTTTTTTTTTTTGGAAATGATTTGGATTCTATGGATATGTTGCCATGAATGAGACTTTTCTTGATGGAAAGTGAAGTCATTATGTTAGAAGAGTCCCTTTGAGGAAATCAGTTATCTCCTTACTTGCAAGTAGCATTCATTTCCTAGATTTTCTTAAAAGTTAGGCTTAAATATTTCCAGAAATAGATATTTCACCTTAGCAACAACCTCCTTTGCAATCAGTGCTGCCAAAGGGAGGAACACAGCCTTTATAGTTAAAGATATCTGTGTGACTGGAAGGAAAAAATATTCCAACAGGAAATAAAAGTGAAACATGTACCAAGAGGAAGGATTGAAAGAAACAAAGGTAAAGGAAAGAAGAGAGAGAATAGAAAAAGATATGTAAATATCGTTATGCAACTAACAAAATCTAATTTTAATATTTATTTATATTTATCTTTTCCCAAAAAGCTTTACTAGGGTCAGAATATTTAGAATTATCAATGCTTATAACGTTTTTAGGAAAAAATGACCATTGAGATTATTACTAGCATTTCAAATAAAACTAGACTTACATTTTGTTCATATTTTAAAAGGTTTTTTTCAAAATCATCATAATGTACACTTTTATAAAATATCTACCACACTGTTTTAGAACCCAACAGCTTATGGGTGAAGAAAAGGTTTATCACATGATTTTCTTGGAGAAGGATGAGCCAAACCTTAATGCCTTATTAAAGTGATTTTCTTAACTAATTTAATTGCTGCACAGTAACTTTTTAATCTCTCACATCAGGAATTATTTATCCACGAATCCAGTAATATAGGAATCTGCCAGTCAATTTTTACTATATTTTGACAATTGTCTCTTTCAGAAATGTAACAATAAACTACATCCTATAAAGAAGACTGCTTCTAGTAGCATATTTTACCTACACTAGGTAAATTATTGCCTTTACAGTAGAGAGAGAATGAAAAATCCTTTTGCTTAAAATATCACCTGCAGTCATTCAACCTTGCAAAATCCCTTCCTGGATGAGATGTATTTATTCAGGTTTTCACTGTAGTGAATTGAGTTAGGATTAAGAGTTCTACAGAAATTTCAAGGACACAAAAAGGCATGCTTCCTTATCCTTGTAGAATCATGCAGTGACATGTAATGGTGTTATTTGTAGGACCTTGTAAACTTAATTTCTAAAATTGGTGAAGTGCTGGTTTTGTGTCCAGTGTGCTTAGGGCATGATAATAGGCTGTCTTCAACTTTCAAGAACTCTGAGTCTTTTATATGCTAGTTGTAAGCGTGTAAGTGTACTTGTGCATGAAGGTTGCCTAACTACACTGCACGTCTTTATAAAAAGAAAATTAGAAGCCTAGTAGAAAATCATTTAAATTTATTTCTGGGAGACACAGTAGGGCAGCACATAATGCCTAAAAGCTCTCTTGTCTTCCATGCTGTTGTATCATATTAAATATATTTTAGGAGCTGACAAGCACTTTTCAGTGCCAATCAACAACAGAAAGAGGCGTTGCTATTGACAACTGGGAAAGTTGTGGTGCTGAATTGCAGAAGCTGTCTTTTAAAGGGTTCTAGCCGTCATCATCACATCAGTGAAGCATATTAATCTGCTCCACATTGTTTGAAAAGGTGTAGGTAATTACCTTTCCTACTCCACAATGTTTTCACAGAAATATTTTATGAGATAATATTGTTTAGTGGGAAACTATAGCTAAACTTTCCAACTGGGGGGAGAAAGGATATATATGGCTCATAAAAAGCTGACATCCTTTTAGTTAGTGGTTTCCAGAATTTGAATAATCACCAAATATGTAATTCATGTGCCTTATGCAGTAAACAACCTGAACAACCATACTTGCCAGCCCTACAGACTAACTTGTTATTATTACTGTTGTTGTTATTATTTAGCAATAGGAGGCAGTTTTTAAAAAATACCTTACAGTTTCATAAAGACAATTTGGGCATGAACACCCAAAATAGGAAGTACATAATCTCAGAATGAAACACAGATTTACTTTTAAATTAAATAATTTTAGATACAAGAAAAACTCACTGCACTACCCTTATAGCACATTCTCATTACATGACAAACTAGTGAAAGAAAGTTCTTATTATCTTTCATAAATTTGAGTTTGGAAAATAAAATTTGCTTTTAATTATTATTTTATAGAAAGCAAAAAGGCCTTTTAACATTTGGTGAAAATCAAGGTTTATCATTTCTGTAGCATGTGGCTATGTCCCTAAAAGAGTGACTTAACCTGCGGCTGCCAAAATCAGTGACAGATTTTGACACAAGCTGTGAAAGAAGCATCTGTGTGACTAATGGCCTGGCTCATACATTCACTTGGTGGCTGGGTGCCAATATTTTATCTGGATGGTTTGCTTCAGACTCAGATGTTTCTACTTTAATATCTCCTGAATAAGACTCTGAAAACAAAGTAATTCCTGTGGATTATATATCCTTATCATCCCCAGACTGTATCTCCTTCTCACTCATCCCATTGACAAATGCATCTCTTTTCAATTCCCCAGAAAGACTCTTCCCTTAGTGGAGTCCCAGAAGAAATAAAAAGTGGGTCACTAGAGGTGGAATGTCTCAGCCCCAGACAGACAATGACACAAGAGTGACACATGATAATATGACCTGGATTTCTATGAAATGTCATTTAAGCATGGATTTAACTGCAGACTCAAAGCATTATGCTCTACAAATCAAGTGAGTTCCTCTTCTTTTTCCAGGAACTACTGTCCTTCCAGACTCGACTGATCAGTTTTCCTTTGAAGATTTTCCTTATCTCTCCCCATCCAACTCAGAAGAAAGGGTAAATCAGGTAAAATCAAACAAGGTGAAGCCAGGCATGTAATTAATTCTCAAAATATATGTTGTAAACTCTTGCATGCTTTCCAGAAATGGGCTACAACTTTAGTTTTATACTTGCTAGCAAATAAAGGCATTGGCAGAATCAGTAATGGTTCAGTGTCTACGTGCTTATAAACATACAAGTTGCAAAGAAGAACACGCTCATGGCTGGTACTGACATGAGAGAGAAGTTTCTCCTGTGGGCCCTCTTAAAGAAAAGAGTGTGCAGTGTAGTGAAGAATCATTAAATGGCAGCCTCATAGTAAACATAGTGGCTTTCAAAAATCTGTTTCTTCTAACATCACTCAGCATAAGCTTATGGCAAAATGCCACTCCACAATTTAGTAAGCACATTCCCACAGGAACCAGAACAGTGTTACCGAATTTTTGCTTGTCTGGCTTACATAGGATAGATTTAAGAGGAGCTAGGTGAATGGACAGACAGCATGTCCTTCAGACAATCTTTCATAAACATTGTTTCTCCCAGCTGAGCTTCTGATAAATGTTGAATGGCAGTGAGTTGAAGATTATATTCCCTGACAAGTACCTGGAGTGAAGCTATTCTGTTTTTCCGGTTAAGTGCAAAGCCATATGTTTTAACAGCTCCTCAACCCAGAGGCCAGATTGACATTTTCTTATGAAAGTTGACAAGTCTGACAAGAACAAATGCTTGAAGAGAAAGCCACTCCATCTGCACACAGAGATAAACAAGGGAGTACCTACGGGAAGGGCCAAGATTCTTTTCAAAAAGCAATTACTCTCCTGCTCACAAATAAAGGGATCATCAGAGTGCCGAAGATCGTTGCCATACGATAAGAGCATAATAATTTTAAGCTAGATTAATTTTAACGTTTTAACAAAATACCATGCACATTTGCCAAAAACAAATTTTGTTTCACCCTACTATTGCCATCTGCCTCCAAAAATATTTTATATCAGTTTATCCCAAAGAGAGGAGAGTGTTACTCAAACAAACAAAAGTATACATTTTTTGTCAATTCTCCTAATGAGTGGGGCATTCATTATGATAAGGAAGCAAAGACCAGAAAAATGGCTGTTTTCTTATACATGCTTGCTTAGGTTGCATGTTACCCTTCTAAGAGAATCCCCCCATTCCTCTCCCTTTTTCTTCTTTCTAAGTCTTTCTCCCATACACCTGAGGTAGGAGGAGCTGAGAGAGTTCTGGTTAGAACTGTTGCCCCCATACAATTCCTGGTACAGGCAGATTAAGCTGGCTCTTCTCTCACTTTAAGGAAAATATATTTTACTTTTCCTACTGTCACTATATAGGGGCCAAAGGAGCTACCCATTTGTCAAGTCTAAGTCATCAAAGTTCATCCAGGGATTTGGAACAAAAGCTTTTGCTGTGGGGCTGACCCTCTACACACTTATTGCCCACAGAGCCTTAAAGACAATATATAGAGACATACCTGGGAAAATACAATCATAATAGAGTTTGGCAGTGGTGAATAGTGAAATAACAGTGCCTAGGACTTGTAACTCCTTGGGAAAAGGCAAACTTACAATAAATGTATCAAGAAATAAAGTAATATAATTATCTATAATTTGAATGGAGTAAAGAATTATCCTTAATAAGAATGAAGTGATGCCCTGCTTTCAACAATGGACAGAACGTTCAGACAGAAAATCAATAAGGAAACAATGAACTTGAACACCGCTATAGACCAAATGAGGCTAAGAGACATATGAAACATTCCACCCAGCATAAGCAGAATACACATTATTCTCAAGCACATATGGAATATTCTCCAGGACAGACCACATGTTAGGCCACAAAACAAGTCCTAACAATTTTAAGTAAAATATATTTTAAGAGACTGAAATTATATCAACATATTTTCCAACCACAATAAGAAACTAGAATGTAATAACATCAGGAAAATTATAAAATTTACAAATATGTGGAAATTATACATTACACACCTAAATAACCAATAGGTCAAAGAAAAAAACAAAAAGAAAATCTCAAAAGATCCTGAAATAAATGGAAATAAAAACACAGCATACTATAACTTACATAATAAAAGTAGTTTTAAGTGAAGTTTATAGCAATAAACAAAAAATCTATAATTAGATACCACCTCACACTGTTATGATGACTGTTATCAAAACCAAACAAAGATAATAAAGACTGGGGAGAATGTGAAGAAATTGGAACACTTGCATACAGTTAGTGGGCATGTAAAAGGGTGCAGCAGCTATTTAGTGCAGTATGGAGGTTCCTCAAAATATTAAAAATAAATCTATCATGTGATCCAGCCATTCCACTTCTGGGTATATATTCAAAAGAATTGAAATCAGGATCTCAAAGAGATACCTACACATCCATGTTCATTGCAGCATTATTCATAATAGCCAAATGAAAACCACCCAAGTGGACATGGACAGAAGAATGGAAAAAGACAATGTGGTACATGTATACAATGGACACTTATTCAGTCTTTAAAAAGACAAAAATCTTGCCATTTTCAACAACATGGATAAATCTGGTGGCCATTATCCTAAGGGAAATAAGCCAGGCACGGAAGGACAAATAGTGCATGATTCCACTTCTGAGTTACCTATAACAGTCAAACTCATAGAAGCAGAGAATACAACAGTGGTTGGCAGAGGCTGGGAAGTGGAGAAAATGAGGAGTTCATTGGATATGAAGTTACACTTATGCTAGATAAATAAGTTCTAGAGTTCTTCTGTATTACGTATTGCCTGTAGTTAATAAGATGATATTGTGCACCTCAAAATTTGTTGATTGTAGATTTCTTATTAAATGTTCTTAACACACATGCACACACGCACACACACACACACAAGGGACATAAGGAAACTGAGAGGTGTTGAATATGTCTATTGCCTTGATTATGGTGGTGGTATCAGGGGTACTTTCATACATCCATACCTATTAAAGTATACACATTAAATATGCGCAGTTCTCTGTATATCAATTATACCTCAATAAAGCTGTTTTTAAAAATGAAGGAATGGAACAGAGATTAAATTCCATCAGATGGGCTCTACTCAGACAGTTGATAAAGTTTCTCTAATTCCTCTATACTTCAATAAGGCTGTTTTTAAAAATGAAGGAATGCAACAGAGATTAAATCCCATCAGATGGGCTCTACTCAGACAGTTGATAAAGTTTCTCTAATTGGCAAGACTAATAGGATTTATGAAAGCTTGGTCAGAAAAAACTTTCACTGAGGTTATGTTTAGCTTAGGGTTTTAATTACTTATGCAATATGAAGTATTATTAAGACATAACCAGAAAATAAGCTGGGGTATATAAAGTCTGGCACCATTCAATTTGGTTGGAAAAGTAGGGGGTAGGGAAGTTTCCTATTTTTTACAAATAAATTAATTAGAATATCCCCCAGTAAACTCATAAACAGAAAAGCCATGTTCTAGAATTTGTCTACAGTATCAGTTTCATCAGCTAAACTCAGGTCTTACCATGTAAATTTATTATACCAAAGTATTAGAAGAAAAGAGAATTTATAATGAAAGAAGATGTTTACACATATATAACTTACCATTTCTGAAAAGATGCATGAAAAAAAGAATGGTACCAGTAATGGAAACTAGGGAACCCTGGCTAATGATGCTTAATTTTAGTGACATTTAATTTTTGGCAATATTTAGTATTTATAGCATGCGTATATGACCTCCAATATTATTTAAGATTTTACAATGGAAATTAAATTTGAGGCTAAAAATTTTGGTTCCTTCATCTAACTTTAATTTTACAAATTACCACACTAATCAAACCAGAGTTCAGTGGGGTTTTGTGCATGGCTGTTATTGTTTGTGGTTCTTATTTTGATGCACACCCTTTATCAATTTAGAGATTAGGATGCCACATTTCAAATTTTCTACGCCACAGTATGGAAAGAATTAGTTTACCTTTATTGACAGTCTTTCAATAAAGAGTGAAATAAAAGTCTACTCTTCACAATACCCGAGAGAGTTTAAAAATTCCTCCCTGGTCTCCAACTCTCCACCTTTGGGAACACCACCTAAAGTTTTCAATAGAGCTTTTCTCGGTGTCTCATTGGGGACACAAAGAATGTTCAGTTTGGTGGTATATGCAAAGTGAAACATGTAGGAAAAAGTCTGCTTATTGACGGGGAAGATCACAACCCATGGGCTGGGCTGGGGAAATACTAAGCCCTTTCCATGCTGCCTCCCTATATTTAAATTTTTACCTGAAGCCACACACTGTAGAACAAAAAAATGAACTTTTACATGGATCATACCATCACAGCTGAGTCAGGCAAAGTCAAAAATCAACAGGCAAGGTCAAAATCCCAGATTTTTTTTTTTTTACTTCTATTTAGCCTACTTATGATTTAGCTCTAGAAATTTCTGAACTTGCTTGGAATAATTGGCTGATGTGACAAAGTGAATCCACACACAAGGCTCTACATTATAGATCAGTCTTCTCTACATCAAAAGAAAACCCCCAAATTTACATACTTTATAAATAAATGTGTGTATATGCATATCTGTGTGTGTGTGTGTGTATTACAACATATTTCGTCTGCCTTTAAATTTGGTCATAATCATATCAAAATGCTCATTCTATCCTTCTTTTTCACTTTCCATGGGATTAAGTTATTCATCTTTTCTTCATCTTATCTCATTTTCTAAGTTACTAGAAAATTTGATCCATGGGTAATATTTTAAAAGGTAGGGAAATAGCTGCAAATTTCTATAAGCACTAGAATAATTTGCAGTCACCTTGTCAGTGACAGATCAGTTGTAGTCAGTTACCTCATGCTAAGGCATAAAGCAGGCTGTGTTAAACTGAGCTGTGGAATATGCACAATACCTGAGTTTCCAACTGTGGTTCCACTCCTTTCTTTACCATTCAAGAAACAATCTGTAATGCAAATAAGGAAGAGTGACTTTACAGAGAAAACATGACATCTGCTTACTTGAAGACTTCAGAATTAAGTTCATATCAAAACTATGTAGAACTTTCCTCCCAGCAAAGACTATTGTGTTCCATTCCTTTCCTGGCTCTTGGCATGCTATTGGCATGTAACATTTTAGAAACCCCCCAAAAAATAGATTTTAAGCATCTGCCATGTACATTTAACTTTTTACTTGAAAGAGTTTACTGACTAAGAGAAACATCATGTAGAATTAAGTTATACTACAGAATATGTTGCTTATATACCATGCAATGCAAGAGAGTCATTTCTGTTTCAAATGTAGTTTATGCTATTGGAAGAACATAATGACATGTTGTTCTAAGAGTATCTCCATTTAACTAAAATGTGATAAGAAAATCACCTTATAGTGTGCGCTTACTGCTAACTGGAATACTCATCATTAATGCCTACCACTAGCTTGAAAGAAGGAATTTTACTCACTATAGGAGTCAACCTGTCCATTCTTCATTCAATTATTCTCTATATTACAAGGCATCCATAAAAATTAAAGTGCTTCTAAGTCACTAAAAAAAATGTTATGATGAACTTCTCGAAACATTCATTAAGTAATGGATAGAATCAAATTTACTAAAAGATTGTTTCATATATTATAAATATAAGTAGCCAAACTGATATTAATCAGAATATTTGTTTCCTTTAAGAGTTATGTCACATATAAAAATGTGGTAAGAGAAAGGTTTTCTTTTCTCACCAGAATTAAAAATACTCTAAAATGTTTTGTGAATTAAGTATCAGCACATAATCAGCCAGAGGTCAGGTATCTCTAAATCCACACAGAAGCATAGTATTGGAAGAATTTATCTCAGTGCATCAACTTTGCTTTTCCTAATGCTCTCAAGAAACAAAAATTGTATCTTCTTTATTTTTTTTCTTTTATTATTATTATTATTATTATTATTATACTTTAAGTTCTGGGGTACATGTGCATAACGTGCAGGTTTGTTACATATGTATACTTGTGCCATGTTGCTGTGCTGCACCCATCAACTCGTCAGCACCCATCAACTTGTCATTTACATCAGGTATAACTCCCAATGCAATCCTTCCCCCCTCCCTCCCCCCACTCCATGATAGGCCCTGGTGTGTGATGTTCCCCTTCCCGAGTCCAAGTGATCTCATTGTTCAGTTCCCACCTATGAGTGAGAACATGCGGTGTTTGGTTTTCTGTTCTTGTGATAGTTAAAAATAATGTGAGAAAATAATCCAAATATAAATTAGTTATGGGAATTAATTATGGGAATTAATAAACATAGATTAGTTACAGGGATTACCCCTGGTGATAAAGTAGCATCGTTGGGAGCAAAGAAATGAGGTAGGAAGGTTGCCCCCAAAAGAGACTTACTCTTCATCACCAACATTGGATTTTTTTATTAGATGTACTTTTATATTGCTTGTGTAACTGAAAGTAAACTTAATTGGGCAATATTAAATGAACACATACAGATACATGTATGAAGGAAAGAAAGATAGGAGATGGAGAAAAGTGTGAACCTGTATGTACTTCAGACAAAGACCCAAGATGAAAGAACAGGGCAGAATTCTTAATTCGAACTACGTGATGATGTTACAGCAATTTTTTATAAAATCCATAACACCATTATACATTTATCCAAATAGAAAAATAAAATACAAAAGACAATCTTGTCTAAATATGGTCACTTTTCTCAAATAACCTTTCTGGACAGGTGTTCAGCTTCCTTTCATTTTCCCTTCCAAGTTTTTAAATTCCCCCCCCACACACCTTTAATCTCTCTCCTAATCTATGGAATCTTTTTAAAATCTTATTCTTCATTATCCCAAAGAGTAATCACTCTATAGCCATGTGGATCAGCCTATACTATTTATCTCACACTTACTTACAAGTTCATGTGTCGCCTCCAATGTTAATGATTGTAAAAGAAATAGACCCCTAGGACTCAGCTCCCATTGTAACTGGTGTATCATGCAGGAATAAGGAACTAGTTTCTGGAAACCAGGTTGCTTAGACAAGGCTTCAGATATCACATATCAATTTAATGCATGCAACTTTTAGCTCTTGGAATGCTTAATAAAAGTTTTATACTTGCCTTTTAACTAAGACCTAAATTTAATATGATTTTTGGAGTTAGGACCATTCCCCTCTGGCTTAAAGAGCAAGTGATCCTTTTTGTTTACAGATAAAACATCCCACTTCTAAATATTATTTCTAAACTGTTAATAGGTCAGATTCAGAGGCATTAACTATAAAAGAAAATTTTGCTCATTTAGAAAACATTTTGAAGGTTATTTTAATTAACGGATAACTGTATCCATAATAAAATAAGGAGAAGTGTTTTTTATTGGTATATCCTTGGAGACGCATTTAAATGCTCTATAGATTTAGGAACACAAAGAATCCAGAATATTCATGTCATTCTCTCCTGAAGTCATAAAGCTCCATATAATTTGCATGATGCATTCTAGTAATAAAACATTTAACATTTACTAAGTACTTAATATATGCCAGGCACTGAGCCATGGAGGAGGGATTCCAAAAAGGAAATTACAACCATAAGAATTCTTCCAAATGGATTTTAGGTAAAATCAGCAAGGGGCGTGAGCTTTCTAACCTGCCAGGCTAGAAAGAATTAGCCTAGAAGAAAATATGAATCTTGGGATTTACCTTACCGATTTGTCCATGGCAGCCCTTCTGGCTGACACAAATATTTTTGTTAGCTAGTCTACCGCTTTTATCTCCTTTCCATTCATTCCCCTTTAACATAGAAAGATTATATTGAGCCTCTAACAGACCCTAAAAGTAAACAAACAAAACAGTTTCACAATGTTTCTGTACTGCTAAATGTTGCTCTCATATCACTTAATCTTAGTATATTTTACGCTTTGGGAAAAAAAAAAAAAAAACACCTTCATTAAATCCTTTTAGGACCAAATGAGAGTATAAATGAAATAAATATTGTTAATTTGCAATCACTGTTGTTTTCCAAGTCTTGTACTTCTCTCTTTGCAGTTGTTATATCTAAAAGTTTTGGGTGTTCATTGTTCTGCAGGATTACACAAATTAAAATAGAATTAATAGTATAAGAATAACAGAAATCAGGCAGAGTAAGACGGCCAAATAGAAGCCTACACTAATCATCCCCCTGCTCAAGAACACCAAATTGAACAAGTATGCACACAATGAGAGCACCTTCATAAGAACCAAAAAGCCGGTGAGTGATCACAGAGCCCAGTTTTAACTTCATGTCACTGAAAGAGGCACTGAAAAGAATAGAAAAGACAGTCTTGAATTGTTGATGCCACCCCTCCTCCATCCTACAGCAGTGGGCCCCATGGAGTAGAGAGATAAACTGTACACTTAGGGAAGGGAGAGTGCAGTGATTGTGAGACTTTGCCTTGGAACTCAGTGCTACCCCGTCACAGCAGAAAGAAATATCAGGCAGAACTCAGTCAATGCCCATGGAGGTTGCATTGAGACCAGCCCTACACAGAGAGAAATCACTCATCTCAGTGGTCAGAACCTAAGTTCTGGCAAGCCTCACCACTGCAGGCTAAAATGTTCTAGGGTTCCAAGTAAACTTAAAACGGCAGTCTAGGCCAAAAGGACAGCAATTCCTCAGCAAGTACTGGTACTGTGCTGATCTCAAAGCCAGTATACTTGTGGGGCATGTGACCTGTAAGACACAAGCTGGGGCAGCCAAGGTAGTGCTTAGTTCCACCCCTTCCCTAACCTCAGGCAGTGCAGCTCCCAACTCTGGGACAGACTCCTTCTTTCTGCTTGAGGAGAGGACAGGAAAGAGTAATGAGAACTTTGTCTAACAACTTAAATATCAGCTCAGCGACAATAGGATAGGGCACCAAGCAGAGTTTGGAAGCCCTCATTCCAGGCCCTAGCTCCCAGATGACATTTCTAGACATTCTCTGGGCCAGAAGAGAACCCATTGCCTTAAAGGGAAGGGCCCAGTTCTGACACAATTTCCTACTCGCTGACTGAAGAAACTTTGATCTGTGAATAATCGCAGCAGTAGCCAGGTAATACTTGCTGTGGGCCCTGTGTGAGCTGGTTCATCCTCCCCCAGCTCTAGGAAGCTCAGCACAGAGAGAGAGAGAGAGAGAGAGAGAGAGAGAGAGAGAAAGAGAGACAGAGAGACAGAGAGACAGAGAGACAGAGACTCTTTGTTTGAGAGAAAGTAGGGGAAGACAAAAAGAGACTCTGCCTAGTAATCGAGAGAATTCTTCCAGATTTTATGTAATACCCCAAGGACAGACATCTGTAAGAACCACAGCATTACTGGGCTTGTGGTGCCTGCTAATACAAATATGGCTGCAGTGACAAAAACTTAGATTATAACACCCAAGCCCATCTGAATAACTGGAAAGCATTCCCAAGAACAATGAGCACAGTCAAACCCAGACTGTAAATACTTAACTCTTCAATGCCCAGACAGTGGTCAAACATCCACCAGCATCAAGTCAATCTAGGAAAACATAACCTCACCAAAAAAAAAAAAAAAAAAAAAACAAAAAAGGCACCAGTGACCAGTCCTGGAGAGACAGAGATATGAGGTATTTCAGAGAATTCAGAATATTTAAAATAGCTGTTTTGAGGAAATTCAATGAAATTCAAGATAACAGAGAAGGGATTCAGAATCCTATCTGATACATTTGACAAAGAAATTGAAATAATTAAAAAGAATCAAGCAGAAGTTCTAGTGCTGAAAAGTTCAAGTGACATACTGAAGAATGCAACATTCTCTTAAAAGCAGAATGGATCAAGCAGAAAGAATTACTTAGCTTAAAGAAAGTCTGTTTGAAAATAAACAATCAGAAGAGACAAAAGAAAAAAAGAATAAAAAACAATGAAGCATTCCTACAGAATCTAGAAAATAGTCTTAAAGGGGCAAATCTTAGAGTTATTGGTCTTAAGGAGGAGGTAGAGAGAAAGAGAGAGTGGTAGAATATTTATTCAAAGGGATAATTAAAGAGCACTTCCCAAACACAGAGAAAGATCTCAATATTCAAGTACAAGGTTATAGAACATCAAGTAGATTTAACCCAGAGAAGACTACCTCAAGATATTTAATAATCAAACTGGCAAAGGTCAAAGATTAAAAAAGGATATTAAAAGCAGCAAGAGAAAAGAAACAAAATATAATTTAGTTCTAATATATCTGGCAGCAGACTTCTCACTGGAAACGGTTCAGACTACGACATACTTAAATTGCTAAAAGAAAAGCTTTTATCCTAGAATAATATATCCAAGGAAAGTATTCTTCAAACATAAAGGACAAATAAAAACTTTCCCAAAAGAAACAAACAAAAAAGTGAAGGAGTTCATCAACACCATACCTATAATATTGTAGGTGGGTGGACTGCTTGAGATCAGGAATTTGTGACCAGTCTTAGTAACATGGTGAAACCTCATCTCTACTAAAAATACATATATTACCCAGGTGTGGTGGCACACACCTGTAGTCCCAGCTATAGGGGAGGCTGAGGTGGGGGGATCACTTGAGCCTAGGGAGCTCAAGGCTGCAGTGAGCAGTGATCATGCCACTGCACTCCAGCCTGGGCAACAGAGTGAGATCCTGTCTCAAAAAAAATATATCTTGAGGTACAAAAATCACTGGAAATAGTAAGTACACAGACAATCAGAATATTGTAACACTGTAATTGTGATGTGTAAACTACTCATATCCTGGGTAGAAACACTAAATGATGAACTGATCAAAAATAATATGTAGAAGTTAAGTTAGCGTGGTGGGAAAAGTTGTAAGAAAAAAAGTTATGGGGAAAGATGCAAGCCTTCTTGGAAGGCCAGGAGGTTTTGCAAAAGCTTCTGGAGAGGATTATGGCTGAATTCTGGGGACGGAGAGCAAAGGGCTGATAACAAGGGAATGTAAAGGAACTTATCTAGATAAATCTGTTTACTTATGTCTCCAGAAACCAAACTCTGATCATTCGTGCACAGGACTGCTCTCTACTCGGGGGGTCGACAATGTTTATTACCCAAAAACTGTGTTTGCTCCAAGCCTTTGTCATTAAATCTGTACTAAATAAATTTGAGCATCGCAGGCTTAGGGGGACTGCTAACTCTTTTCAGTCCTTAGTGCCAGCAGTCCCCTAGCCCGCTCTTTCACTGGATATCTGTGTCTGAGTACTCCTTTCATCCATCGCTCAGCCAGAGTCTATAGGACAGACTCAGCAGCAGCTGAGTGAGCCTCACTGTGTGAGGAACGCTGCAACAGATTGCAACAGAACCCTTAAAACTGAAGGTGAAGAGACTGCACAGTCAGTAAGTCATTGATGCCTGCTTGAGATTTCCAAGTTCAAGGGAACTCTTCAGGCTAGGGTTTCGTCAAGAGACAACAGTTATCAGCTCAACAGCAACAGTATATAAAAGTATTGAAACAGCTGCTTAAAGCTAGTGGAGCCTGGTTTTTGCAGACTCAGTTAAGGAACCTAATGCAAACTGTTGTTTCCCATAATCCATGGTTCCCAGAAGAAGGTACACTTGACATAGAGCTCTGGGAACAGTGGGGAGAAATCTTAAACAACATCATATGCAAGGACAATGGGTCCCAGTAACATCTTCAATGTTATGGGCTTTAGTTAGGGTTGCTTTGGTCTTGCTCTACACAGAAGAGCCTAAAAAGGGAAGGGAGGAGGAACTGTCACCTACTTTACCACTGCCTCCTTCTCCCTCAGTCCCACCATTAATGGGCAAAATAACAAAGTGGCAATGGAGGTTTTGTCTGAGCCCTCTCAAATAAATTGGAAAAAAGATAAGGGATATGCTACAACTATGGGACCCTGTCTTAGGCAAATGGCATTAGAAGGGGAGCTCTTAGCCTGCCTGGTAATGCAAGATCAACAAGGCAATCAGGCGTATTAACCCATTTCTTTTGATGCTTGTAAACAGATAGAAAAAGCATTAGAGAAAACAGAGCCACTAGTTCATTTACAAAAGGGTTAATTGAGGTCACTCTTCAGACATCATTCTAATTTTGGCCACTGTTATTATCCCTCTCCTTCCTCTGACATGGCTCTCTCAAGATCCAATTTGGGTAGAACAGTGGCCTTTAAAGGGAGAGAAATTACAAAGAGCCCATGAATTAGCTGAGGAGCAATTAAAATCCAGCTATATAGAACCATCAAACAGCCCTTGGAATTCACCCATTTCTGTCATTCCCAAAAGATCTGGCAAATGGAGACTTTTGAATAACCTATGGGCTATCAATGCTAATTTGCAACCTATAGGGCCCCTTCAACAGGGCCTCCCTTCCCCCAAGGCAATTCTTCAAGATTGGCCTATAGTCATTATTGACTTAACTATTCTCCTTGCAGAACACAACAGAGAAAAAATTGTGTTTACAATACTAGCTATCAATAATGAAAGACCAGCTCAATGATTTCACTGGAAACTACTTCCTCAAGGGATGCTGAACAGTCCTACCATGTGTCAGTATCATGTAAATCAGGCTTTGCTCCCTAGTAGAGAAGAATGTCCTAATTGCAAGATTATTCACTTTATGGATAATATTTTACTAGCAACCCAACGGAGCCAGTACTTTTAAGTTTATATGCCTCTGTTGTAATGAATACACAGTTAAGAGGTTTAATCATAGCACCTGAAAAAGTACAATTGTCCTCTCCTTGGAAATATCTTGGATACATACTAACTTCCTGGTCAGTAAGATCTCAAAAGGTTAAATTAAATACTAGCAACTTATACACCTTAAATGATTATCAAAAATTACTGGGCAATATTAACTGGCTTCATTCCACCTTGGGCATAACTACTGACAAGCTACAAAACCTGTTTTCTACCCTAAAGGGCAATACAGCTCTAGACTCTCCCAGGTATTTAACTCCTGGAGCAAAAAGGGAAAATGAGGAAGTAGAGCAAGCTATTTCTCAGAGACAGCTAGATCACATAGACCCATGATATTCAGTTCAATAGTTTGTTTTTCCTACTAAACATTCCCCAACAGGATTAATAAGACAGATGGCCACAGGGCTATGCTTCCTAGAATGGGTTTTTGGCTCACATACCAGGACTAAAACACAATCTCCCTATATCCAGCTAGTTAGTAAAGTTATCTATACTGGCCGCAGATGGTGTAATCAGTTGCTAAGTTATGACCTTGAGGTCATAAGAATTCCTTTGAATAAAAAGCAATTTGAAGCAGTACTGCCCTTATCTCTGGACATGCAAACAGCACTCTCTGTTTACACAGGCCATATGGGGCATGCCTTTCCTGCTGACAAACTAGTTCCGTTCTTATCTCATATTCCTATAGTTGTGCCTACAAAAGTAGTTCACTCCCCCATACCTAATGCTTTAACACTTTTTACTGACAGCTCTGGTAAAAATGGAAAAGTGGCTGTTTGGTGGAGACCACATAATCCTCTCACTTGTTCTGGATTTACTAGTGCTCAGAGAACTGAAGTTGGAGCCTTAATATTGGCCATGGAGACCTTTTCCGCTCAGCCTATCAATATTGTTAGTGCTCTGTTTACTCTGTTTATTTATTGCAGAACCTTGAAACAGGCCTCATTAAGTCCACTCCCAAGCCCACCCTGTGTGCATTTATTCTTCTACTTCAGGAATTGCTGGATCGATGTACACATCCTTTTTTTATCACACATATTTCAGCCCACAGCTCACTACCTGGCCCTTCGGCTTATGGCAATGAACAGGAAGACCTGCAAGTTATGATGTCACTTTTGACCAAGCCACTCAATCTCATCAATTTTTCTACCAAAACTGGAGGAACTTAACTAAACAATTTCAACTTACCCAAAGACTAGCTAAACAAATTATCCTGCAATGCCCAGATTGCCAGCTCACAGGAATATCCCCTCCTTCAACAGATGTTAACCCTAGAAGACTACAACCTAATCAGTTATGACAAACAGATGTTACACACATTCCTGAATTTGTAAAACTAAGATATGTACATGTATCCATTGATACCAATTCTCACCTAATTAGCACACATGCTCTTCCTGGAGAGTCCACCAGATATGTCATTAGACATCTTCTCTTAACTTTTGTGTTTACGGGGCAGCCCACAAAAGTTAAAACTGATAATGGTCCAGCTTATGCCAGCTCACAATTTCAACAATTTTGTCACATATGGAACATCCAACATTCCACAGGCATCCCATAACCCCCAAGGACAGGCCATAGTAGAACGTGTCCATTCCACTCCTAAAAATATGCTCAGTAAACAAAAAAGGGGGAATATGAGTAAGGACCTTGCAACACTACTAGCACATGCCTTATTTACCCTTAATTTCTAAAATTTAGATGACAAATTTCAATCAGCTATAGAAAAGCAGTTTGCTAAAATCTCTCAAGACATAAAACCTGCAGTTTTATGGAAAGACGTAAACAGTAATATATAGTGTGGTCCAAATGAATTGCTAACATGGGGAAGAGGATATGCTTGTGTTCACACCTCCTCAGGTCCTCCTTGGATTCCATATGATGCATCAAACCATACCATGGCATGGCTAGAACCCAACCCGGTACCAGAAATGAAGGAAATGTCCCTGCAGAATCTGCAGCCCCTGCAGCCCCGGACAATGCAGCTTTCTCAAACAACACAGACCCCAGACATTTTGCTGAAGAAGACAACTCAGGAAGCTAAGCAAATCCTGCTCCAGACACAGACACCATTCACTCCATATAATTTGTTCATTGCTATGCTTTATTAACCTTTTAAATTCTCTCATTCTACCTGCAACCAGTACCTGCTACACTCTATTGGGACCATCTTCTAAATCCGCCTTTCTTCCGCCCTGCTACCTGGGCAAGCACCACCTTCCTAGCCTCTAATAATGTAACTGCTTGGCTAGAAGGGGTTAACATACCCCCCGTGGGGTTCCTTAGTAATGACACACATTGAATGAGGTGCTAAGTAACACTACATGTCACTCCTTGATTGGAAAAGAATGTTACTGATTATACTTATGTTTGTCTTATGTTATTTACTAATTCTAGGATGTAAAGCCGGAATACAAGCAGTGACTGCAATGCCAGACAAACCTGTTGCTTCACACATCTGTACTTTCAAATCAACAAAACCTGATGGAAAAAAAAAAAAATAAAAACCCGAAAAGGGGAAGATGTAGGAGTTCGGTCAGGGTGGTGGGAAAAGTTGTAAGAAACAAAGTTATAGGGAAAGATGCAAACCTTCTTGGAGGGCCAGGAGCTTTTGCAAAAGTCTCTGAAGAGGATTATAACTGAAGGCAGCCAAATTCTCTTATCTGGGGGTTGAGAGCAAAGGGCAGATAACAAGAGAATGTAAAGGAACTTATCTAGATGAATCTGTTTACTTATGTCTTCAGAAACCAACCTTTGATCCTTCTGCACAGGGCTGCTCTTTACTTGGGCAGTTGACAATGTTTACTACCTACAAATTGTATTTGTTCCAAGCCTTTGTCATTAAATTTGTACTAAATAAATGTGAGCGTCATCAGCTTAGGGGGACTGCTAACTCTCTTTGGCCCCTAATGCCAGCAGTCCCCTAGCCCACTCTTTCACTGGGTATCTGTGTCTGAGTACTCCTCTCATCCATTGCTCAGCCAGAGTCTGCAGGACAGACTTGGTGGCAATAATAACCACAACTTTTCAAGATACAGACAGTACAATAAGATATAAACAGAAAAAATAAAAAGTTAAAAATCGGCCAGGTACAGTGGCTCACACATGTAATCCCAGCACTTTGGGAGGCTGAAGCAGGTGGATCACGAGGTCAGGAGTTCAAGACCAGCTTGGCCAACATAGTGAAACCCCATCTGTACAAAAAATATAAAAATTAGCTGGGCATGGTGGTGTGTGCCTGTAGTCCCAGCTAGTTGGGAGGCTGAGGCAGGAGAATCACTTGAACCTGGGAGATGGAGGTTGCAGTGAGCTGAGATCACACCACTGCACTCCAGCTTGGGCAACAGAGTGAGACTTCATCTCAAAATAAAAAAAAAGTTAAAAAGCAGTGAGATAAACTTATAAGTAGAGTTTTTATAAGTTTTCTCTTTGCTTGTCTGTTAATTAGTTTGTTTTTGCAATCTAGGCTAAGTTGTCATCAGATTAAAAGAATGAATTATAAAGTATTACTTGCAAACCTCATGGTAACCACAAATCAAAAAATATACAACAGATACACAAAAAATAATAGGGAATAAATGAAAACATACCACCGGAGTAAATTCCCTTCACCAAAAGGAAGACAGGAAGGATGGAAAGACAGAATAGAAGACCACAAAACAAACAGAAAACAAACAAAATGGCAGAAGTAAGTCTTTACTTATCAACAATAACTCTGAAGGTACATGGACTAACCTCTCCAATAAAAAAGCATAGATAAATAAATAAATTTGTGAAAAGAACCAACAATTTATAAGGAAATGCATAGACTAAAAGCCAGGGGATGGAAAAAAATATTCCATGCAAATGGAAACCAGAAAAGAAAATAAGTAGTTATACTTACATCAGAACAAAGATATTTCAGACAAAAACAACAAAAAGAGACAAGGAAGGTCATTATAATGACAAAAAGGTAAATTCAACAAGAGGATATAACAGTTTTAAATACATATATACCCAACACTGGAGCACCCAGATATATAAACAAAATATTAATAGAGCTAAAAAGAGAGATACACCATAATACAATAATAGCTGGAGTCATCAACACCCTTCTTTCAGCATTGCACAGATCATCCAGACAGAATATCAACAAAGAAACAATGAATTTAATCTGCACTATAGACAAAATTGACCTCACAGATTTTTTACAGAATATTTCATCATCCAACAGCTGCCAAATACACATTCTTCTCTTCAGCACAGGGAGCATTCTCAAGAGTAGACCATATGTTAGGCCACAAAACTAGTTTGTAAGGTTTCCAAAAAATGAAATCATATCAAGTATTTTCTCTGACCACAATGGAATAAAATTAGAAATCAATTGAAAGAGGAATCTTGGAAACTATACAAATACATGGAAATTAAACAACATGCTTCAGAATGACCAGTGGGTCAATAAAGAAATTAAGAAGGAAATTTAAGTGTTTTAAAACAAATAATAATGGGAACACAATATGTCAAAACCTATGGAATGCAGTGAAAGCAGTACTAAGAGGAAAGTTTAGATCTACAATGACCTATATCAAAACAGTAGAAAAACTTTAAATAAACTATCTAACAATCTTAAAGAACTAGAAAAGCAAGAGCAAACCAACCCCAAAATGATTAGAAGAAAATAAATTATAAAGATCAGAGCAGAAATAAATTAAATAGAAATGAAGAAAAATACACATGATCAATAAAATAAAAGGTAGTTTTTGAAAAGATAAACAAAATTGACATACTTTTAGCCAGACTAAGAAAAAAAAGAGACGACTAAAATAAATGAAATCGGAGATAAAAAGAAAAGACATTACAACTGATACCACAGAAATTCAAAGGATAATTAGAGGCTACTATGAGTAACAACATGTCAATAAATTGGAAAATGTAGAAGAAATAAATACATTTCTAGACACATACAACCTATCAAGATTGAACTATGAAGAAATTGAAAACGTGAACAGGCAAATAGCAAGAAACAAGATCGAGGTCATAATAAAAAGCCACCCAGTAAAAAAAAAAGACTGGGACATGATGGCTTCACTGCTGATTTCTACCAAACATTTACAGAATTAATACCAATCCTACCTACATTATTCCAAAAAATAGAGGAGGAGGGAATACTTCCAAAACTCATTCTATAAGCCCAGTATTATGCAGATACTAAAATAAAAGGCACATCAAAAAACAAAAATTGCAATCCAATATCCCTGATGAATATTGATGCAAAAATCCTCAACAAAACACCAGCAAACTGAATTTAAAAAGACATTAAAAAGATCATTCATTATCACCAAGAGGGATTTATCCTAGGGGTGCAAGGATGGTTCAACACAAGCAAAGCAATGCGATACATTATATCAACAGAATAAAGCACAAAAAGATATGATCATGACAAATTGCATTTGATATTGAAAAAGCATTTGATAAAATTCAACATCCCTTCATGATAAAAATCTTCAAACAACTGAGTATAGTAGGAATGTATCTGTATTAGTCCATTTTCATACTGCTATAAGGAACTGTCCAAGACAGTGTAATGCATAAAGTAAAGAGGTATAACCGACTCATATTGCCACATGGCTGAGGAGGCCTCAGGAAACTTACAATCATGGTGGAAGGAAAAGCAAACATGCCCTTCTTAAAATGGTGAAAGGAGAGAGAAGTGCCAAGCAAAGGGATTCAAGCCCCTTATAAAACCATCAGATAATAGGAGAATCACTCACTATCACGAGAATATGGGGGTAACTGCCCTCATAATTCAATTACCTTCCACTAGATCCTTCCCATGACACATAGGAATTATGGAAACTAGAATTCAAGATGAAATTTGGGTGGGGACACAGTCAAACCACATCATTCCATCCTGACTCTTCCCAAATCTCATGTCCTCACATTTCAAAACACAGCCATGCCTTTCTACCAGTGCCCCAAAGTCTTAGCTCATTCCAGCATTAACTTAAACGACCAAGTCCAAAGTATTACCTGAGACAAGGCAAGTCCCTTCTGCCTATAAGCCTGTAAAATAAAAGCAAGTTAGTTATTTCCTAGATACAATGGGGGATAGAGGGATTAGATAAATACACCCATTCCAAATGGGAGAAATTGGCCAAACTGGAGGGGCTACAGGCCTCATGCAAAATCAAAATCCAATTGGGCAGTCATTAAACCATAACAAAATTATCTCCTTTGACCCCATGTCTCGCATCCAGGTCACACCAATGCAAGAGGTGAGCTCCCATGGCCTTGGGCAGCTCCACCCCTGTAACTTTGCAGGATACAGCCCACTTCCCAGCTGCATTTGTGGCTGGCATTGAGTGTCTGTGACTTTTCCAGGCACTAAGTGCAAGCTGTTGGTGGATCTACTATTCTGGGGTCTGGAAGATGGTGGCCCTCTCCTCACAGCTCCACTAGGTAGTGCCTCAGTGAAGACTCTATGTGGAGGCTCCGACCCCATATTTCCCTGCTGCACTGCCCTAGCAGAGGTTCTCCACAAGGGTCCCACCCCTGCAGCAAACTTCTGCCTATACATCCATACATTTCCATATATCCTCTGAAATCTAGGCTGAGGTTCCCAAACCTCAATTTTTTACTTCCGTGCACCTGCAGGATCAACGCGACATGGAAGCCGCCAAGGCCTGGGGCTTGACCCTCTGAAGTCATGGCCTGGGCTGTACCTCATCCCCTTTGAGGCATGACTGGAGTGGCTGGGATGCAGGACACCACATCCCTAGGCTCACACAGCAGAAGGGGCCCTGGGCCTGGCCCAGGAAACAAATTTTTCCTACTAGGCCTCCAGGTTTGTGATGGGAGGGGCTGCTTGAAGATTTCTGCAAGAAATGTCTGGGAGACATTTTCACCATTGTCTTGGTGATTAACATTTGGCTCCTGGTTACTTACACAAATTTTCACAGTCATTTTGAATTTCTCCCCGGAAAATGGTTTCTTCTTTTCTATTGCATCATCAGGCTGAAAATTTTCCAAACTTTTATGTTCTGTTACCTCTTGAATGTTTTGTTGCTTAGAAATTCCTTCCATCAGATATCCTAAATCATCTATCTCAAGTTCAAATTTCCACAGATCTCTAGGACAGGGACAAAAAACTGCCAGTCTCTTTGCTAAAGTATAGCAAGAGTCACCTTTACTCCAGTTCCCAACAGTTTCTCCATCCGAGACTACTTCAGCCTGGACTTCATTGCCCATATCACTATCACCATTTTGGTCAAAGCCATTCAACAAGTCTCTAGGAAGTTCCAAACCTTTTCATGTCTTCCTGTATTCTGAGCCCTCCAAGCTTCTAGAAAGTTCCAAACTTTCCCACATTTCCTATCTCCTTCTGAGCCCCACAAACTGTTCCAACCTCTGCCTGTTATGAGTTCCAAAGTCACTTCCACATTTTCGGGTATTCTTATAACAGCACCCCACTCTCAATACCAATTTACTGTATAAGTCTGTTCTCACCCTGCTATATAGAACTGCCTGAGACTGGGTAATTTATAAAGGAAATAAGTTTAATTGACTCACAGTTCTACATAGCGTGGAAGGCCTCAGGAAACTTATAATCACAGCAGAAGGAGAAGGAAACACATCTTTCTTCACATGGCAACAGGAGACATAAGTGCTGAGCAAAGTGAGGAAAGAGCCCTTTATAAAACCATCCGATCTCATGAGAACTCACTCACTATCATGAGAACACCATGAGGGAAATTTCCTCCCACCAGCTTCTTCCCTCAACACGTGGGGATTATGGAAACTACAAGATTAGATTTGGGTGGGCACACAGCCAAACTATATCAAAACTTCAGCACAATAAAAGTCATATAGAACAGACTCACAGCTAGTATCACACTGAATGTAGAAAAACTGAAAGCCTTTCCTCTAAAATCTGAAATATGACAAGGATGCTCACTTTCATCCTTGGTATGCAACATTATACTGGAAGTCCTAGCTAGAGCAATCACACAAGAGAAAGAAATAAAGAGCCTCCAAATTAAAAGGAAATGTCAAATTATCCTTGTTGGCAAACAATCTTTTATTTGGAAAGACTGCACCAAAAAAAAAAAACAAAAAACCTATCAGACGTGATAGATTTAGTAAAGTTGCAGGATACAAAGTCAACATGCAAATATCAGTAGTACTTCCTATGTCAACTGAACAATGTGAAAAAGTAATCAAGAAAGTAATCTCATTTGTAACAGCTACAAAGACAATAAAGTACCTAGGAATCAACATAAGCAAAGAAATAAAAGATCTCTACAATGAAAACTAAAACATTCATGAAAGAAACCAAAGATGACACACAAAAAATAGAAATCTAACTCCATGTTCATGGATTAGAAGAGTCAATATTGTTGACATGTCCATAATATGCAAAACAATCTATAGATTCAATGTAATTCCTATTAAAATAGCAGTGACATTCATCATAGAAGTAAAAAAAAATCTAAAATATATATGGAACAATAAAAGACCCAGAATAGCCAAAGCTATAAGAATAAAACTAGACGAATCACATTACCTGACTTCAAATTATACTATAGAGCCATAGTAACCAAAACAACATGATACTGGCATAAAAACAGACACATAGACTGATGGAGCAGAATAGAGAACCAAGAAATAAATTCATTCATTCATAGTAAACTCCTTTTTGACAAAGGTGCCAAAGACATACATTGGGGAAAGGACAGTCTTGTCAACAAAGGAAGCTGAGAAAACTGAATATTTATATGCAAAAGAATAACACTAGACCCCTATCTCCCATCATACACAAAAATAAAATCAAAATGGACTAAAGATGTAAATCTAATACCTCAAACTATGAAACTACTAAAAGAGAACATTAGAGAAACTCTCCTGAACATTGGTCTGGGCAAAGATTTCTTGAGTCACACTCCACAAGCACAGGCAAACAAAGAAAAAATGAACAAGTTTTATCATGTCAAGTTAAAAAGTTTCTGAACAGCAAAGGAAACAATCAGAAACAATCAACAAAGTGAAGAAATAATCCACAGAATAGGAGAAATTATTTGCAAACTAACTTATCTGACAAGGGATTAATAACCAGAATATGTAAGGAACTCAACTCTATGGGGAAAAAAATCAAACAGATTTTTAAATGGGCAAAAGATCTGAATAGACATTTTTCAAAAGAAGTAAAACAGATGGCAAACAGGTATATGAAAAGGAGCTCAACACCACTGATCATCAGAGAAATGCAAATCAAACCACAATGAGATATCATCTCACCCCAGTTAAAATGGGTTCTAACCAAAAGACAGTCAATAACAAATGCTGGTGGAGAAAAGAGAACCCTCATATACTGTTAGTGGGGATGTAAATTTCTGCAACCACTATATAGAAGAATATGGAGGTTCCTCAACAAACTGAAAATAGAACTACCATATGATCCAGCAATCCCACTGTTAGGAATATACCCAAGGGGAAGGAAATCAATATATCAAAGAGATATCTGTAATCTCATATTTATTGCAGCACTATTTACAATAGCCAAGATTTGGAAGCAACCTAGGTGTTCAACAGCAAAGAAATGATAAAGAAAACATGGTACATATACACAATGGAGTACCATTCAGGCATAGGAAAGAATGAAAGCCTATCATATGCAACAACATGAATGGAACTGGAAGACATTATGTTAAGTGAAATAAGCCAGGCACAGAAAGACAAACTTCATTTTCTCACTTGGTTTTGGAAGCTAAAAATTAAAAAAAACTGAAATCAAGGAAATTGAGAGTAGAAGATGGTTTTCAAAGGTTGAGAAGTATATTTGTGTGGTCTGGGGGTGGGAAAGAGTGGAGATGGTTAGTGGGTACAAAAATATGGTTAAATAGAATGAATAAATTCTAGTATTTGATAGCACAACAGGGTGACTACAGTGAACAATAATTTCTTGTACATTACAAAATACCTAAAAGAGTATAATTGGATTGATCATGACACAAAGAGGATAAATGCTTGAGGTAATGAACACCTCATTTACATTCATGCAATTATTATGCACTGTATACCGTATCTAGCTGTCTCATGTTCCCAATAAAAATGTACACCTACTATGTAACCACAAAAATTAAAAATTAAAAAAATTAAAGTTAATAAAAAAATCAATGTATTTAAGAAAAGACTAACAGAAATCAAATTTCGCAGAGTCTAGTAATGAATCAAGATACAGAACAGTGAAAGTGAATCTCCAAACAGATTTCATTTCCTTCCTAGTCATTGAAACTCTTTTTAAATAAAGATTAGTGTTTGGTTGCAGCTGTAGTTTGGCAGCTTAAAATTTCTCTCTTCCTGAATGTTGCAATTTACATAGGAACCTTCTTTCAGAAAATATTGTCAGTGGAATTGAATGGACATTAATTTTCAAATAAACTAACATGAATCTCCACTTGTCTATTGACAGTTTTCTAACAAATAGAAGATTTCGGAGTGGGGAAAAAAACTTTTTCAAGTTTATTACTGACAAAACCATCAATGTCAGTTATGGCCCAGAAAATCCAATTTAGGATTTGTCTGAAAGGAAGATACAGTCTCCTCCTAAGAAAAAGGTGAGCCCCATGGTGTCATTCATGATGCATACCAATGGCTGAAGCAAAAATGCATATGAATAATGCACTGTGTGCTGCCATCCATCACAGGAAAATCTCTTAATTGAATGGGGCCACAAGGTTTTATAGGGACTGTTAAGCCGATCTATTTTTAGCTGAGTAACTCTTCATCTGCCCACGCTAGGAAATTACAGCCTTGACATTAATTATGGCTATGGAAGTGTTACCTGAAAAATTAATTTTATGCTGTGCAAACAGTTAGGTAGAAAATCCACGAAGAAAGTGCCACTGATAAGACAAGTAGTTCCCCTAGAGTCCAATGAGACCATCCGTGCCTTTTCCTGAGCTTTTTCTTTTGGTTACATTTAAGCTGCTACATCCACTGGTGGAAAATGTTCTTATTTCAAAAAGGAACACCAGGGAAGAATGAAATAAAGTATTTTTTCCTTGCAACTGTCCTTATTAGTATGTATGCCCAAATGCATCAAACTAATGAGGCAGTGTCATTATATGGAAAAGCTGTATTGGGTATTCCAAAAGTTTTAGTACATTGGAAGGATAAAACAAAATAAAAGCTATTAGTTAAACACATGTGGTCATAAAGTAATAATGAAGATAGTCACACAATATGTTGACTTCACTAATAACTACTGCATGTGGTGTAAAGGGTGGAATTTTAAGATATTCAATTTTTCCCCAAAAGCATAAAGTACCAAAAGCTCTATTCCAAACACAGCACATGGTGTAAAAACTTTTTACAATACAAATTGTGATTCCAGCACTTATAAGTTCTCCATTTTTATTTAGAAACAGGGCAAAATAAATATGAATTTCAATATTACCTGTATGATGTTTAATTCATTTGCTTAAAGGTTAAAATAAGTAATATCACCATTTTGCACATTTAAGTAAAAACCTACTGAAAAATAACAAACTTTGGAGAAAATATAAACAAAAATCCTTAATCTTTATCCTCAGAATATGATGGCAGTAAAATTAAACATATTAAATCATGCCATGGGCATTCTAAAATTAAGCAGAAAAGACAATTGTGTAATTAGAAATGGGAAACAAGAAACATTTAAATCCTTCTTGGCATTGTAGCTTAATCTATTCCATTATTAGTTGAGTTTTTAAATTGAAATAATCATACAATCCCTTCTGGTTCCTGTAAACGCAACCTACCTAGTATTACATTAGACACAGCTCAGTAAAATCTCAACAACAAAACTCTCCAAATCTACCAAATATGTGGGAATAAGAACAGTATCTTTTCATTCCACAGACTTGAAATTTTATAGAGTTTCATCCTCAATCACAGAGGATTGGAAGCCTCTTTCAATGGAACTTTCCCTGACAGAATATGTTGAGGGTTATTTCTCCAGAGACTATATCTATATCTACTATCTGAATATTTAAGGAACGAAATACCCATTTCCAACCTATGCAATACAATGTACTACTTCAGATCATCTAAATATTCTAATCTTCAGCTTTATCATGTTGTCTCTAGTTTTTTTCTAAAAGTTCAGCATGGGCAGGTCTAGACAAAACTGTGAAGTTGGTAATTTATTGATAGTACCTCCACCTGAATTCCTCTTTTGTGTCTCACTTTCACTTTCCACTACTACCCCACCCAACTCCCTCCAAACCTTTTGAACCCTCACATTCTTCCCTGAATGTGAGAGTTGTCTCATCCTAGATTTTATATCCCAGTTTGTTAATTTATTCAATATTGATCAAGCACTTACTAACAAAGCAGGAGCATCACCATCTTGGACAAGCCCCTCATTCTAAAGTTCACCTTAATATAAAACTGCCTAAATCCAAAGGGCATCAGCGTAATGGCTAAGGTCAGCATAACCATAAACCACAAATAACAACTCCAACCAGAAACATTCCAAACTCCTCCGCAACCAGAGACATGCTGGCCCCTAGATAAGCCCCTCTAGCTGGGAAGACGCTAGCCTCGAGATAGCCCCAATTCGGACCCTAAAGATGTCTGCTCCAGATAACCTCCCCTCCTCCCAGAGAGATTCCAACCCCACTATAAAATTCTCCACACACATAAACATTCCAAGTTTGTGATAAATCCCCCTCACCCTAAAACCAATATATACTCTTGGTCTGTAAGAGAAAGCACTCCTGACCTCAATTGGCCAGGAGGACCTCTCAGGTTTTAACTAAAGAAAACCTGTCTTTGACTGCCAAGCCACGTTTTGTGTTTCTTACTTCTTTCTTTGACTTTTACATTTGGTGCCAAAGCCTGGGACGAGTGCTGGGGGCAGAGGCTCCCTTGCAACCCAGGAAGCAGTGGGCCATGGCTACTCATTCTGAGTTAACTCCTGGATCCTGAGGGTCTCTGGCCACCTGCCCTGTAGTCTTTTCTCTCACTTCACTTTTCCCTCATCCTCCCTTTCTCTTTTCTCTCTCTCTCTCTCTCTCTCTCTCTCTCTCATGCTGCAGTCCAAGAGACCCTTTGCTGATTCCAACTAGAACATCCAATATCAGACACTATCCAGCGACTGGTAAGATCTGCCCTCCCCTGGCTTTCTCACAGTAGCTGGGAAAAGTTAGGTCCACTGTCCAGGTCCTCAGAGGACTAGTGTGACTAAGCTAGAATAAATCTTGGGGATGCCCAGTTTTCTTCTCAGCTTGACCATCCTCTTTAGAAAGAGGATTCTGGGTCTCTGTCTTTTGTCTGGGGATGCCTAGAACAAAAACAGACACCCTGGGCTGCTTCTCACCAGTCCACATGGATGATAAAAAATCCCACATTCCTACACCCTCTCCACTGTGCTGTCTCCTTCACGACCTCACCAAACTTGGTTTAAGTGTTTAGTCTTTTACTGTAACACGGCCTGGCCCCAAAACACATTAGATAATGACAGCCCATGGCCCAAAAATGGCACCTCTAACTTGCAAATTCTCAGGAATTTGACAACTTTATAACCAGGAATGGCAAATGGCAAGAGATTCTTTATATTCAGGCCTTCTTCTGCTTCTACCTTAAATCTCAATCCTCCCTGTATCAAGCTTGCACCTCTCCTAAAATCTTTCTTCTTAATAAAAACCCTCCCCAGATCTCTCCTTCCTCCAAAACTCCTTTTGACCCTGCAGATAAACCCCCTCTGTATTCTTATCCCCCTGTATCCGCTCCTTATCCATCCAAATCCTCTACCCTGGTGGCCCCTCCTGCTTCCAAGCATTCAGCCCCAAACTCCACTCCTCCTCCTTCTCTACCTGTTACCCATTCAAAAACCACCTCTGCATTCACACGCTAGGACTGAAATTAGGCTGGAATACAGAGGTGAGGTCAATACTCTGAGGCCTGACTCAGCTGCAGAGAAAAATATGTGAAACCAGAAAATCTGAGACAGGTCTCTTAATTTAGAAAGTTTACTTTGCCAAGGTTGAGGAGGCGCCCATGACACAGCCTTAGGAAGTCTTGACGACATGTGCCCAAGGTAGTTGGGGCACAGTTTGGCTTTATACATTTTATACATTTTAGGAAGACATGGGACATCAATCAATATATGTAAGAAGTACATTGTTTCAGTCTGGAAAGGTGGGACAACTTGAAGCAAAGGCAGGAAGACTGGAAATAGGGAGGTAGCTTCCAGGGCACAGATGGGTGAGACACAAGTGGCTGCATTCTCTTGAGTTTCTGATTAGCCTTTCCAAAGGAGAAAGAGACATGAACACGAGCAATGCCTTCAACCCCAGCCACTTCCCAGAGAGGGAGAATGGTTCCACTTGGATGTTATAGCATATACGGTCCTGATAAGAACAAGAAGGTGCAACAAATTTAGAAGATTTGAGGAAGGTTTGCCCCCCAAAAATGCTTCATCTTTAGTCTTCTTCTCTCACAGGATGGTGACTGTAACTTTCCAGTTGCTTAGGCCAAAATCTTTAGGGTCATTCTTGATGCCTTTTTTTCATAAACTTACATCCAATTGTCAGGAAATCCTGTGGTCTCTATATTCGGAATATATCTAGAATACTACCACTTCCCAGCACCTTTGCAAAGCCATTACCTCCTGAGACTGAATTTCTGCAACAACAACAGAAAAGTAATATTGTGCAAAACTTTTTGTCTCTAATTTTCCAAAACACCTGATGACTTATCTATGTAGGCATATAAATGTGATCCCTAGTTTCAACACTTATGGTAAAAATTACATGTGATTCTGTCTTTTGTATGAGATTCCTGGCCCAATCTATTTCCTATCCTTTTTTTAAACACACACACAGAATTAATACAAGCGAGACTGAAAACTGCCCTCAATAATATACTTACAGGTTCAAATAAAGATTTGAAAAGATCCAGAGGAATTACATGTCTGCCTCAGCAAGTTCATAACAGCAAATGAGGAATTGGGGTAGATTACTAAAAATAAATTTAAATAATCCTCTTTTGTAAACCGTACTAAACTTTGCCTGTTTAAGAAAATTTTGGCAAAGAAATTCTGACTCTCACAGTGAAAATACGTGAATTTATTTGAAACGGTTCCAGCTCCAGAAAATGCCAAGATAATTTACCAGTTTACAAACTTCAGAAAAGGTACCATGTTTTCTAAAACAATGTGGTGAACTTAACAAAAATCCTTTCCACCTTACTGCTTGTCTATTTTTGGAATGCAAGTTGCTATAACTCTTAATACAAATTTAAGTGAAATAATCAGTTAATTTCTTCCTAAGAAACAGTCATCACTTCAACTGCACATTAAATTGGAGGTGTGTAAAATAAAGGTGAAATTAACATTATTCAGAAAAAAATAATCAACAGCCTATATACATTTGGTGTGTTACATTAAATATAAACTTAGCAGCTTTATGTATACTTATTAAGTTTTTAGACATATACTTAAGCTGAAACTGAAGTTAAGAAAGGACATGGTCTTTGAAGCCAGCTACCAAAATCAGTCCTCCTTGGGCTTTAAAACAGAATATAAAAATACTACATCATAGGAAGGTGCAGAGTATGTCAACTAGTGGCAGGCCGGGTCTCACTAATGCAGGCCTCCACTACAACTGTTTCAGCACTGACTGAGTAGTTACGTTAAATGTCAACAGCTGATAGAGCCAGAGCCCTCAAACAAGGGCTGGAATGGAACAAAAGCCCACCAAGAGTCTGGCTTTGGCCTTTCCTGGGTCTTGAAACATGAAAAGGTAACAAAGGAATTCTTAACAGAACCCATTTACAATTAAAAAATTTTATTGGTGATCTGAAGGAATTCCCCAGACCTCCATAAACAAGCTTTCTCGGGGACTAAAGGAATTCCCCAAACTTCCATGATTTAGCAGGAGACAAGATAAGAGTAATCACCCCTGGCATCTGGACCCGTCTAGATTAAGTGAATTTACTGGTGCTCCAGAGGAAGGTCTTCAGGACTCAGATCTCAGCTGCAGATTAAAAGAAGTTAATCACTTACGTCTTTAGATGAGTGCACACTTACATGTAGACACGTAGCTTAGAAGATACACAAGCTCTGAAAAACTTTGTAATTTTGAGTTGGTCAGGTGATAATTTCCAGGCCTTCTCCCTGTAACCAGTCACAGAAATGAAAACCTCCTTTCTTTTCCAGTTCATCTGCATCTCCTTATTGGGCTACAAGAATAAGCAGCCTGATTATCCGTTTGGTCCGGGAACAAACTTACATCTTCACTGTGTTACATCAAACTCCTTTTGCAGTCATGGATTCATTAACAGTTATATGATGGCTCCTTTATTCTTGTCAACTATCTGTTTTCTATTCAAAATTCTTCAAATTTAATTGATTTAAAAGAAATATACAAAATAAAAACAGGTTGATCCTTCATGTTTATGACTGCAATTTTAGGACTGATTTACAGTGAGATTATTGCTCTCTCCCTAGGCTCTCTGGAAATTTAGTTAAATAGCAGTTTGTTTTATTTATGTTACATATGAACCTATTACTATAAAAATATTAAAAATAACAAATTTTATTAATTGCCTGTTATTTCTCAGCCATAATGCAAACCAATTTAAATGCATTAGCCACTTAATAGTTATAACAACCCAGTGAGGTAGACATTCATACCTCCATTTATTTCAAAAGGACTTTAAATTGGAGTTATCTACCAACAGGCTGCTTGAGAAAAGTGTTGGTTATGTTCATGAGGGCATGGTTAAAATAATGATTAATTAACTAAGGATTTCTGTTACACTTCTTTCTGCAAAGAAACTACTTGCCCAAGGGGTATACATTATTTCTAAGTGAATGACAGAATGGTGAAATGTCCACATTTTAACAAGTGAGCCATAACTGACAGATGCTCTGAGAAAGAGCAAGTTCAGAAGAGTGTGGTGTTCTCAGTCTCCTCGGGGAGGGACGCCTCCACTCGGAATTCTAATTTCAGTTTCTGTTACTAAGGGAGAAAAGCAAAACCTGACAGCATAGCCATGGAGGAGAATGAAGGAGAAACAGGGCTGTGAATTCTTAATTAATGGGATGCTCAGGGATGCCAGTGCAAGCTTTATAAAAGCGCTGTGGAAGGGTGCGTTTAGAATAGATACAGAAGCTACTCACTGCTATCACTAACTTCGGGAGGTAAAATGGCAGTTTCCAAAGTTCTAGTCAGTGGTGAGAAGGGAAATTATTTTCTCTGGATCTATCTCCCTGAAAACATTTTCATACTGCTAAATGACTTGGTTAATAGCATGGCTCAGAGGTTCCAAAACTCAGTTTCTGAAACTAATTCAACATGTGCACTCAAGAAATGGAAAGAAACAATCATAAGCAAAAATACTAAAGTCCTAATGATTTCAACTAATGTTACATTCCTAGAAGAATCAGGGAGCTTCCTAAATATTTCAAGAAAAGTAAAAGTAATGCAGGGTCTCCTTTTTTCTAAGAAAAAATGTTTAATAATTTAGTGACATTTTCATTTTATTATTCACCCATGGAAACATATTGAAAATTTTAACAGTGCTAGGCACTGTGTTAGGCACAAGAGCTCCTAAAAAACAAGGGCATATCTCAGAATTTAGAGATACCATAGCTTATTTGGAGTGAATACCAAAACCTCCTATGGTTTTATGCAGTTAGTCAAAGAAGTCAGAAGGCTTTACAATAATATTTAAGGAGGTAAGCAGTACATGTAACCAACAGTGTTATGACTCTCTCTAGATGTACACAAACTGGAACAAGCATAAAATATCAAGACTTAAAGAAAGAGAACAATTGAATTTTTAAAAATATACACCAAGATGTATTTTTACAAATAACATTTTTTGTAAGGTGTATAAAAATTGCGGGAGACTAGTTTGCAGTCACAGTTGCCCTCGAAGTTTTGATGACTTGTCAGAGATCAGTCTTGGTCAGTGTAATTGTGATACATTAACATTACTGGGGCAAGTAAACAATTATAGTAATTGCCAGGATAGATACAGGAGCAGGCTGCGGTGAGAGCCTGTCTTAGTCCATTTGGCTTACTCACTGCTATAAAAAAAAAATCCTATATACAAACTGGATGGCTTAGGCACAACAAAGTTTGTTTTTCTCATAGTTCTAGGAGGCTGGAAAGTCCAGGATCAACGATCAGCAGATGTGGTGTCTGATGAGGGCCTACTTTCTTGTTCATAGATGATGCCTTTACATTGCGTCCTCACAGGGTGGAAGGGGCTAGCAAGCCCCCTTGGGCCTTTTTTATAAGGGTATTAATCTCATTTATGAGGACTCTACCCTCATGACCTAATCACTTTCCAAAAGTCCACCCCTTAATACCATCACCTTTGGGGTTATGATTTCAATATATAAATAAATTTGTGGGTAGACAAACATTCAAACCATAGCAGAGTGAAAAGAAGAAACTTTACAACTAAGAGTATAAATAATGAGGAGACTATCAGTAGCCTTGCTGTATATCAGAACTGTTCAAAAGGGGAATTGTTAATCCCGTTGTACAGGGATCCATTCGAGCTCAAGAGAGGTTAAGGCAGAGGCCAACTGTCAACACATTGTAGAAAAAATCTAAAAGATGAAACTAGGAAATAATCAAGACTTTCCAAATGGATCTAATCCAGAATTTCCAATTCTGGTTTCCAGGCTTCAGTACAGGCTTGCCCACAAAGGATGTAAAACTCTCCATCGTGGAATAATCTATACTGGAATAGCTGGGTCCTATATCATCACATACCAGGCAGCTCCATGGCAGTCATCAAGGTGACCTTCCCTTTTGTAACATGGCTTTCCTAAAGATCAAAATTTTCATCATGCTCATAAACTCTGCATACTTTTCCAGCCACATTAATTTTAGAGGCATCCTAACAATTGGTCTTTACTCTTCAATGCTGATGTCTGGCACAGTTGGTAATTTCTTTCCTACTGTTCACCCTATCATAAGTTTTCTTTAATCACAACCCAAACCTTTTGTTTTTCAGAAAGTCATCCCAATTTACTACATTTATTCATGGCCTCCCACAGCAAATACTGACCACAAAGATGTGAAATCCTAACAATGTGGACAGGGACATGCTTTTATCTTCAAAATCAAAAGTAGAAGAGGGAGATCTTTTTCCAAGCCTGCCTGCTCCTCTTTAATGGTAATAAAACATCATTTACTGAGTGGTCTCTCTATGCCTAATACCTTTCTATACACTTTACAGGAATAACCTCATTTAATCTGCTCCACTGAGTGTGAGGCAAATACTGTCAATATTTCCTTTTGACATAGGAAACAGAAAGGCAAATGACTTGCCTGCAACTGTCCATCTATGTAACAGAGCAAGGGTTTAAACCTAGGCAATGTGGATTTAAAAACTTAACCACTACTCTATTCTCTCTCCAGTATATGACAGTTCTTACTATTATGATCTATGTGGGCACATAAACATGGTAATGTATTCATTAACTAGCTCTGCTTACAGGAAATAAACGAGAGAAGATGGAGGAGAGGAAGGACTAATTGCTAGATTAGCAACAATAATCCCATAAATTAGATGCTAGAGCCAGTCCAGACATGGATCTACGTGGAGAGAGAATGAAAAACACACAAAGTGGATCCACTCTGATGCCACACATTTAAGAGAACTAAGCAGAATAACTGTAATCCCAACAAGACTGACAGAGAATAATAACTAAGCAGATAAGATAGATGGATTCTTTCCGATGTGAAGATGGCATGGCAGAGAGAGTGAAGCCCTCCACATGTGAACGATGACCACCTTTTCAAACTACACAAAAATATACTGCTAATGCTTTCACAGCAGTATATTTTGTCTACACTATTTTTATGACCTACTTATATAATGTAATATGGATGCTATTCTACTCTATTAATATCCACCCATCTATCATTGTTCCCAAATTTTATAACTAGCAAAAATTTACATACAACTAACACAAAAAATTTGAGGAGAGCCCATGTTTTGTCCTTTCCTTTTATCTCCCCAAATCTCCTGAAACAGCATATTGGTAATAATAAGCATTTAATATGCTGAAGTTAAATCTATTAAAAATGTAGACACCTTTCATGGGAGGAAATATTTTCCCAGAATTTTTGGAAGAAATTAGATGAAAGAGGAAATGGAAAAGTTTATTTTAATTAACTCAGAAAAATGGCATACAGCAAAGAAATGAAAGATATTAATAATTCTAAAAATATTAAGAGAAAGTTTTAGAAAGGAAAAGTATTATCATGAAATAGGAAATGAATCAGAGAATGCAAGATTTATTTCAGATGGATACAAAAGAGATGGAACTTTAAAATGCAAAGTTGCATTAGAAACAAAATGGCATTTTATAAAGCTTCTAACCTTTTGTTTTTTTTGAAATGGCGTCTCACTCTGTCGCCCAGGCTGGAATTCAGTGGCACGATCTTCCCAGGTTCAAGCGATACTCCTGCCTCAGTCTCCCAAGTAGCTGGAATTACAGGCATGCGCCACTATGCCAGGCTAATTTTTTTGTATTTTTAGTAGAGACAGGGTTTTTCCATGTTGGCCAGACTGGTCTCCAAGTTCCCACCTCCCGTGATCCGCCCAACCTCTGCCTCCCAAATTGCTGTGATTACAGGAGAGAGCGGCCACACCCAGCCTAAAGCTTCTAATCTTTAACCCCTAGCACAAAATCAAACTGGAGGCTGGCTTTTGGGAGAGGATATCTCTTGGTGTCTATGCTGTTGTATTTTCACATTTTTAGAGCTACCTGTTGTATCATGCACCTGTCTGCTCTCAAGGGATTTACTAAAATCAAGAGTTTATGTGTATTTTCTAGCGGCCTGAATTTAGCCTCCTCTTCTCAAAAGATTTGACAGAGAAGAGAGAGAGCTCCTCATTCCCATTCCACGCCCCATGCCCCCAACAACGATTGCTTTCTCAATTTCATCCTACAAATTTGAAAGTAGCCAATGTAACTAGCACAATACAATGTTAGCAATCTGTTCTCTGAAGAGAAATATTGCCCTAGCCAGATAAGTTGGCAATACTTGGTTGGCTTTCGTTCCGTCATCACATGATAATTACACCATGTATCTCTAAGAGCTTACTTTGCAAAATGAACTTCTTATCATTGCACAGCAAGCATAGGCTACCAATTGAGAGAAAACAAGACTTTTCTGGAAACAATAACACTTCCTTTGCTTTGAAAGGAAATGGAGGATATGGGAAATAATTGCAAGTAAATTTACAAGTAGAGTATGGATTATTTATATCCTTACAGACAAAATATAGGCCCACCCCACCCTTCTTAAAATTATCATTAGCATTTGTTAAGTAAGTATATATATCAAGCTAAAAAACAATGTTACAAATTATTTTTAAATGACTTTTTAAGTATTAAAACATTGTGATACCAATGCTTATATTTTGAAAGGACAGCTTGAAACTATCTCAGGGCTCAACTTAGGAAACTGCTCTTTCTAGTTTACGAATGGTAAAGGCTGACCAAACATATGGCCCACAAGGACCAGCAGAGTTCCAAAGTGTGGGTTCTATTGATTTAGAGAAGGAATTTGCAAATGCCTGTAAAAGACCAGGGAATCTCTCAATGATTACTACAACTATACTAGTTAACATTTCTGAAAAAGAATGTATTTTAGGTTTTATAGGTCATATATTCTCTGTTGCAACTACTGAACTCTGCCACTATAGCACAAAAGCAGCCATAGATAATACATAAACAAACGGGTGTGCCTGCATTCCAGTAAAGTCTTATTATAAAAATAGATGGTGGGTCAAGTGTGGCCCATGGATTATAGTTTGCCAATCTCTGATTTAGAGTCACAAAGACAGTTGATAGAAATTGGACATCAATATCACCATACGTGGCGACAGAGAGGATATTCCCTCTGAAAATAATAAAGGGAAAAAAAGTGGCACATAGAGTTTCTAAGCTGAAGCTAATATATAAGTGGTATCCTTCGTATATTTCTTAGATTTTACTTAATGCCATCTAGATAGGCAATAGTTAAATGATTTACTAAAGGTCAAAGTAATTTGTTTATATGAAAGGCCATCACCACAACAAAAATTCAACAGGCATGGTATTTGCACATAATGCCACTCACTAAAAAATATTTGGAGAGAGGAGGACCTTGGGAAGAATCTCTCAATGATTACTACAACCATAATATTTCTAAAAAAGAAAAATTTTTATTTATTATAAAGACTAACCAATTCTGTAATATAAGCTAAACTATTTAAAATAGTCCCATCAGCCTTCTGGGCAACATAAAAAAGCCAAGAGTACATATACATATGTACACACATACATACACATATATGTATATGTATAAATATACATACATATGTACATACATACATATGTATGTGTATATATACACGTACATATAAATGTACATGCATACATATGTACATACATATATATGTATATGTGTGCATAATACCCCTATGCACACACACACATATTCTTTGTAAGAAAGCAATCAATTACAATGATGCTGCTAATGATGATGATAGTGATGAAGGTCCTAACTATGTAGTTATCAGTGAGAGTACTTACCTACCACATTTTGGGAATCATGCTAGATCATTTTACAAAATTATTTCTAATCATTGGTATTTCCATGAAGTAGGCATTATTATCCCAACTTACACAGATGAGGAAATGTCAACTCTAGGTTACAAATAATAATAAGTTAGTCAGGCATGGTGGCATGCACTTGTGTCCCAGCTGCTCAGGAGACTGAAATAAAAGGATCCTTGAGTCTGGGTGGTTAAGGTTGCAGTAAGTCATGATTGTGCTACTAAGTTCCAGTCTGAGTGACAGAGCAAGACTGTCTCAAAAGAAAAAAAAAATACTAATCATAAAAAGATGCAGAAAAATGTAAGATGTAAGTAAAAGAAAACTGTCAATAGAAATAGACCTAGGAATGATGGAGCTTAGGGAATTAGTAGACAAAAAGTTTTGAAAAGCTATCATAAATATGTTCACAATTTTTTTATTGTGAAGATAATGAGGAGACAAAGGGAGGATTAAAAAAACAAAATAAAACATCTAGAGATGAAAAACATAATATTTGAAATTTAAAAACCGCATCTGCTTGACAACAGATTGTATACTGCAGAGAAAAGATAAATACGAAACACTGCTGAAAGAAATTACATATGACATAAATAGAAAAATATTCCATGCTCATAGATGGAAAGAATCAATATCATTAAAATGGTGATACTTCCCAAAGCAACCTACTGAGTCAATGCTAACCCAATAAAACTACCAATGTCCTTTTTCATAGAATCGGAAAAACTATGCTAAAATTCATATGGAACAAAAATAAGCCCAAGTAGCCAAGACAATTCTAAGCAAAAAGAACAAAGTGGGAGGCATCACATTACCTAACTTCAAACTATGCTAATAAAGCTACAGTAACCAAAACAGTAGGGTACTGGTATAAAAACATATATACCAATGGAACAGAATAAAGAACCTAGAAACAAAGCACACACCTACAATCACCTGATCTTCAATAAAGTTGACAAAAATAAGCAAAAAGGAAAGGACTCTGTATTCAATAAATGGTGCTGGAATAGCTGGCTAGCCATATGCAGAATAAAGCTGGACCTCTACTTTTCACCATATACAAAAATTAACTCAAGATGCATTACACAATTAAACATAAGACCTCAAACTATAGAAATCCTAGAAGAAAACCTAAGAAACACCATTCTGGACGTCAGCCTTGGGAAAGAATTTATGACTAAGTCTGAAAAAGCAATTGCAATAAAAACAAAAATTGACAAAAGGGAACTAACTAAACTAAAGGGCTTCTTCACAGAAATAAAAACTATTAACAGAGTAAACATATAAGCTACAAAACAGGGGAAAATATTTGCAAACTATAAATCCAACAAAAAACGAATACCCGTAATCTATAAGGAACTTAAACAACTCAACAAGCAAAAGCCAAATAACCCCATTAAAAAGTGGGCAAAGCACATGAAAAGACACTTCTCAAAAAAAGACATATAAGCAGCCAACAAACCTGAAAAAATGCTCAACGTTACTCATCATCAGAGCAATGCAAATCGAAACAACAATGAGATACTATCTCTTATCAGTCAGAATGGCTTTTGTTAAAAAGTCAAAAAACAATAGATGCTGGTGAGGCTGCAGAAAAAAAGGAATGCTTATACACTGTTGGTGGGAATGTAAATCAGTTCAGTCAGTGTGGAAATCAGTTTGAAGATTTCTCATAGAACTTAAAACAACTACCATTTGACTCAGCAATTCCATTACTGGGTATATAGCCAAAAGAAAATAAATCACTCTACAAAAAAAAAAAAAAAATGCATGCACTAATGTATCAGTCAGGGTTCTCTAGAGGGACAGAACTAAACAGGTATGTATAGAGAGAGGCGTTTATTAAGTATTAACTTACTTGATCACAAGGTCCTACAATAGGCTGTCTGCAAGCTTGAGGAGCAAGGAAAGCCAGTCAGTCTCAAAACTGAAGAACTTGAAATACAATGTTCGAGGGCAGGAAGCATCCAGCACAGGAGAAAGATGGAGGCTGGGAGGCTAGCCCAGTCTCCCTTCTTCACTTTTTTTTTTTGCCTGCTTTATATTCACTGGCAGCTGATTAGATGGTGTCCACCCAATTAAGGATGGGTCTGCCTTCCCCAGCCCACTGACTCAAATGTTAATCTCCTTTGGCAACACCCTCACAGACATACCCAGGATCAATACTGCATCCTTCAATCCAACCAAATTGACACGCAGTATTAACTATCATAACTCATGTTCATCGGAGTACCACTCACAATAGCAAAGACATGGAATCAACTTAGATGGCCATCAATGGCAGATTGGATAAAGAAAAAATGCAGTACTTATAACAAAATCATGCCCTTTACAGCAACATGAATGCAACTAGGGGTTCTCGCAACTAGTCAGGGTTCTCCTACCAAAAAGGACATTGGTAGTTTGATTGGGATAGCATTGAATCAGTACGTTGCTTTGGGAAGTATGGCCATTTTAATGATACTGATTCTTTCCATCCGTTATCCTAAGTGACTTAATGGAGGAACGGAAAAACAAATACTGCATATTCTCACTTATAAGCGGGGGGGCTAAACATTGGGTAAACATGCGCATAAAGATAGAAACAATAGACACAGGGACTACTGGAAGCAGGAGGGAAGGAGGAGTGCAGGGACTGCAAAACTAAGAAAGTTCTTCTGGCTGGTGGAAAATTATAGAATTAGCAGATAGAAATTTAAATGTGCACAAGGAATAAAGAGTGCTGAAAGTGGTAAATATGTGAGTAAATATAAAGTATATTACTCATTTTAAAATTTACTTAAGTGATAACTGTTTAAAGAAAAATCTATAAATTATGTTTATAACTTGTGTAGAAGTAAAACACTTGATAATAATAGCAAAGGACAGGAGGTAAGAATGAAAATATACTGTTCTTATACTATGAAGTGCTAAAATATAGTTTGAAAAGTTAATATTACATTACAATAAGTTAAACATGTATATTGTAACCCTATAGAAACTACTAAAAATAAAACAAGTAAGTGTATCTAATAGACCAACAGTTATTATAAAATAAAGTACTAGAATGTACTGAATCCAAGAGAAAGCAGGATAATATGGGGGAAAGGAGATAATGTTAGACAAATCTAAAGTTACTGGCAAGATCAAAACTTTATCCCCACTATTTTGATCATGCAATTAAATGTAAATGGTCTAAACACCCCAATTTAAAAAGCAGATTGTCAGGCTATAGCAAAGCAGGACCAACCAACTACATGCTATCTACAGGAAAAAAAAAAAAAATGAGCACACACATTTTAAAAATAAGCAAATAATAAGGTCTAATCATATTAAACAGTCACCTCCAGAAACCCTAAATCCAATGAAAGAACTTCATCCTTAATATTCTGTTCCTCTAAAACCACCCATGGTACCAAAATCTGTATTAGTCAGATTTCTCTAGAGAGGGTTACCTAGTTCTCTAGCTCTCTAGTCAGGGTTCTCATAATTAGCCAATGTAAAGTGAATTTGAACATTCACTTTACAAACAAAGATGTACAACTGGCCAGTAAGTCATGAAAATATACTCAACATCATTAGTCACCAGGAAAATGTCAATTAAAACAATGAAATAGCAGTACATACTTATTTTAAAAGACTGACGATACGAATTGATAGAACTAAAATTCTGATACATTGCTAAGTAAAATGTAAAATAGCATAACCACTGTAGAAAACAGTTTCTTAATAATGTTGAAAATATGCAAACCATATGACCTAGCAATTTCATTCTAAATATTTCCCCAAGAAAAATGAAAATCTATTCCCATAAAAATACCTTAGCACTAATGTTTGAGGCTGCTTTATTAACAATGGCCTAAAATTAGAAACAACCCAAATTATCATCAGCAGGTAAATAAATTAGCAAACTATGGTATATTCCTACAATGGAATATCACTCCATAAATAAAAAATAAAAATGTATACACTACTGATACCTAAAAAAATATGGAAGAATCTTAAAACACACTTAATGAAAAAGCTATACACTAAAGTTTACATACTGTATTATTTCAGAAAGGCAGCATAATTTATAGCGACAGCTGATTTACAGTTGCCTAGGGTTGGGTAGGGCGTGAAGATCAAAGCAAAGGAGCATGAGGAAACTTACTGAAGTGATGAAGCTGTTCTATATCTTGATTAGAGTGGTGGTTATAAGGGTACAGTCGATCCCTTTTATTCACAGTTTTCTCTTCTGTAGTTTCAGCTATCTACACCAACTGCTTTCTGAAAACTGTTAAGAATGTATAAGATATTTTGAGAGAGATAAACCATGTGATATAGTACATTGTTATAATTGTTCTTTTTTAAGTTATTAGTGTTAACCTCTCACTGTGGCTAATTTATAAATTAAACTTTATCATAGTAAGTATGTATGGGGAAACAAACATAGTATTTATATGGTTTGATTATATCTGCAGTTTCAGGCATACACTGGGGGTCTTGGAACATATTTCCTGTAGGTGAGGGGGGAGTACTGCATACTTTTGTTAAAACTAATCTACTGCACACTTAAATATCTTGGCTGTATGCAAATTATAGTAATAAAGTTGATTTTAAGAGGAAAAAAGAGATGCTATTATTATAGAAATCCATCTGCTTGCTAAGTATACACAGCCTTGGAAAAGTTTTGTTTTACTGTAAGTACCCTCTCATGTAGTATTATGTAAAATAGCCCCAATAATAACCCCTAATTCTTATATTCTCCCTCTACCACTTGTTAGTTCTCATCATGGTTACACTTTGTACTTTTTGATGAATGCAAAACAGATGGAAGTAATTGCCAAATTCATAAAAAGCTGATATACGTCCTAACCACCACCCACATCAAAGCTTTTTTTTTTTTTTTTTTTTTGAGACACAGTCTTGCTCTGTCACCAGGCTGGAGTGGAGTGCAATGGTGTGATCTCGGCTCACTGCAACCTCCACCTCCCAGGTACAAGAGATGCTCCTGCCTCAGTCTCCCAAGCAGCTGGGATTACAGGCATGCACCACCCCACCCAGCTAATTTTGCATTTTTAGTAGAGACAGGGTTTCACCATGTTGGTTAGGCTGGTCTTGAACTCCCCACCTCAGGTGATCCACCCACTTCAGCCTCCCAAAGTACTGGGATTACAGGCATGGGCCACCGCACCCAGCATAGAGTTGTTACCTGTAGGGATCTCATAATAATAGTAGGATCCAAGAAAGTAATGTAATGTATGATGGGACCCAATATTAGACAATAGAAATAGATTGGGGACCGATATCAAGATAACTTGTCAGAAAATTAAAAAATAACTAATGTACTGTCCAAAATAATCAAGTTTTTTTCAAATGATAATAAGAAATTTAATATATAAATTATATTTTAAAGCCAGACTTTCAGGAATGATCAGTCCAAAGAAAATGCATATATCTAAAGTAATCAAAAAGATTCCCTATAGTTTATATTAAATTATGGATTTATAAGTTATTAATAAAAAATTTGAATAACAGATTTTGAGAAGGAAATGAAGTCAGGTGACACTAAGAAAAATAAGGCTTGAGTCAACCTAAATTTGTGTTCTTCATAAAAGCAAAGTGAGGAATAGAAGACAGAAAATATGTAGATGAAAAATTAAAAACAAAAAAGAGACATTCCAAGCTGGGCATGGTGACTCACACCTGTAATTCCAACCGTTTGGAAGGCCAAGGCAGGAGTCACTTGAGGCTAGTTCAAGACCAACCTGGACAACACAGTAGGACCCTATCTCCACAAAAATTTAAAAAATAAAAAATTAGCTAGACATGATGGCACACAAGGGTAGTTCCACACAATTGGGACACTGAGGCAGGAGGATCACTTGAGCCCAGGGGGTCCAGGCTGCAGTCAGCCATGATGATGTCACTATACTACAGCCTGGGTGACAGAGTGAGACCCTGTCTTAAAAAAAAAAAGAGAGAGAGAGACATTTTTGTCCTGATTTTGAACTTGGTCTAAATGATTTGGACAATCCAGCTCTCTTATCTCATGTCTCTTTTATATCACTGCAGGAAGTATTCATACAAAAAACAATACCAGTAAGTCATCCTTCCAAGTATACCGTGAGTCTAGACTTCAATTTCCCTATGATCTCTGATTCCCTGCTGCTGACAATGGCCATATCCCAAAGTCCTGTTTCATCCACAACAGGAGGGCTTAAGTTGCATTGCTTTGTTTTCAGAAACTGCAGTGCCTTTGTAGAAGCAACTAACACAGAAAAATTAAGTAGAAGTTCAAGGTTATATAAAAAATAGGTGGGTACTCTGGAAAAAAAAAATACTGATCCATTAATAACTGAGAACAAAATACTGCAGGTAAAAGAGAAATCTTTGTTAAACACCCCAGGTCAAAAAACTAGCTTCCTTAAAAATAACAGAAAACTACATTTGTGTTTGCTCCTATGTGATCTTTCTTGTACCTAGATCTTATTTATTTTGCACTATGGATCTTTTTGGAATTCACTTATTTGACACAATTATTAAGCCATTTGCTAAACATCTCAATTTTAGGCACTGTACTAAACATAGGCAAGAAAGAAATGAGTATGAAATTGTGGTTTCTGTGGCTTTGTGGTTTTTGCCACCGAGAAGCTAGAAATAACCATTGGCAGCCCTGCTTACCTAGTGCAAATTCCACATGCTAGCATTATCAATATGACTTAGGAAAACTGAAATCAGTCTTTTCAGTTTACAAGATTCAGGAGCTACCAGAATAACCTGTTACACCTTAGGCTGGTGACTGTGAAAGAGCACAAAACCCATTGCACATAGGTAGGAATTAGGAATAATTAAAGTATCTTTTCAGACCCTAGCAGGAGACATTGATATGACCTTAAGGATAAATACCCACCAACTCCTGCTGAGACACAAAAAAGCACAATATGTTTCACAATATGTTTTAGGCAAGGCATCCGCACTCAGTTGTTGTTACAGGCACATACTCCTAACTTAGGTATTCAATCTTGTCTGCCTATTAAGCTAAGTTGCAGTTCGTTCACAAGGACTCAAATATAGAAGTACGGGGTCCTTCTCAGGCCACATTTAGTTTGCTTTAACAATGGATTCAAAGATTTTCTGATTGACAATTGGTTGAAAAAGTTAAATTATTATCTAAAGACCTGAATCAATAGAAAGGAGTGTCTGGGTTAAGACCATGGGTTGTGGGCTGGGTGCGGTGGCTCATGCCTGTAATCCCAGCACTTCGGGAGGCTGAGGTGGGCAGATCACCTGAGGTCAAGAGTTCGAGATCAGCCTGGCCAACATGGTGAAACCCCGTCTCTACTAAAAATACAGAAATTAGCTGGACATGGTGGCAGACACCTGTAATCCCAGCTACTCGGGAGGGTGAGGCAGGATAATTGTTTGAACCTGGGAAGCAGAAGTTGCAGTGAGCCAAGATCGTGCCATTGTACTCCAACCTGGGTGATAAGAGTGCAACTCTGTCTAAAAACAAAGAAAAAAATAGATAAGGGGTTATAGAGACCAAAGTCCTTATTATATAGATAAAGTCTCACAGGTGGCTGCCCTTAGAAGCAATAGATACCAAAAGTTTCCTATTCAGACCTTTAAAAAGTGTTAGACTCTCAGCTAATCTCTTCAGGATCAGAAAAAGACCTGAGAAAAGGATTCTCTACAGAGTATAAATATCCCCCACAAGAGTGTTTTGTGAGACCATTTCAAAATATGTCAAAGAAATATATTTTGGGGTAAAATACTTAGATTTATTTCAGGGCCTGCTATCTGTCATGTGATGCTACACTGGAGTCAGACTGGAATTTTTTATCTTCTTACTACAAAGAGTCTGTTTTGTCAGTCTAAAGATCTCTGTTTTAATGTTAGTGCTGGTCGGTTGTGTCTGAATGACAAACGGAGGACAGTATAATGAGGCATGTCCAGCCCCCTTCCCGTCATTGCCTGAATTACTTTTTCAGATTTCTTGGGAATCCCGTTGGCCAAGAGAGGAGTCCATTCAGTCTATTGGAGGGCTTAGAAATTGATTTTTGGTTTGCAGAAGAATGGAGAGAAGCTTAGTTCCCAGTTAAAGAAGGGGATGGAAGGCATTGGGGAGTGTGTGATAGGAAACACAAAGATAGGCTTCTGGATAAGTTACTACATGTAGCAAGTTAAGAGTAACTACTACTTATGTTGCAGAAAATCAGGAGGGCAAGGGAGACCTCGGGGTATAGCAGGAGAATCTTTTATTGAGTGTACCCCAGCCTAGCAGACTCAGCATCCAAAAAACTGGGCCCGGAACAAAAACAAGCTTTTGCTTATATACCTACCCCTAAGCGGCCCAAATGCAAACTTACAGAGGCAGGACAAAGGCCGTTAATCAAACTAAGACAGGCTTATAACTCAGGTTTAGTATACTCCTTACTATGCAGCCCAGATGGTCGTTATCTGGTTAGTTCAAAGGAGTTTCACAAAGACTCATCTTGCTACCCCTACCATGGCGCCTAGCTGGCTACAAGCTAGACCTGCTCAGGCTGTACTGCTTAGATGAAGAAGCAGGAACCTGCAGTCATTAACTACAGGAAAAACAGAAACTCATACAACTTACAGAGCAAGAAGCAAGGTATAGTTTACATAGCAGAGGGGATGGGATTCTAGGGGAAAGTTTACTCACACTAAAGGAGAGATAGGAAAACTTATCTCTTCACATCCTTTAGTTGAGGGAGTGTTGGGAGAGTCTTTAGAGCACATTCCTCTGAGTTGTGGCCCTTAGATAACGTTATCGAAACTTTGCCTGTTACTGCCTTTGAAATGAATCAGCTAACACAGGCAGCTTGTTTTTTTTTTTCTTCTTTGGTTTCTATTTTCTTTCTTTCTTTAATGTTTTTTCCCTTTTTTCCCTCCTCACTTATTAAATATTTATGACACTGTTAGAAATGCAAAGTTCTTGTTCCTCGGTGCCATGAAGAAATAGCACTTGAACGTAAATTTAATTCTCTCAGCAAGGCAATTTTTACTTCTATAGAAGGGTGTGACTCACGAATGGAGAAATGGTGAGAGCACACCTGGACAGGGGAGGGGAAGGTGTTCTTTTTTTTTTTTTAAACGAAATTGTAAATTTTATTGTTTTAACATGTATGCATGTTTAGTGACGTTTACATTTTGAAATAAAATTTATGATTCATTATTTCATTTGCCGGAGATAGTTTCTTTGAAGAGTATGTATTGCAGAGGCTCTGGGAGGGGAAGGGAACTGAAATGGACAAACTCAAGCAGTCACAATTGACTGAGGGACTGAAGCTTGCCTGGAACTTGGCAGGTCCTATTTTGGAAGGAAGGCTTTGCAGAAGAGCTCTTGCAGAGCGTGGGTGCTCTTCTGGTTTGAGGGGAAGGAGTTCTTATTCCTGATGCAGGTAGCCCCTACTGCTGTGTTGTTCCCCTATTGGCTAGGGCTGGACCGCACAGTCTAAGCTAATTCCGATTGGCTATTTCAAAGAGGGCAGGGGTATGAGCCAGAGTGGTGGGGTGAGTAGTTTGGAGGGAAGGATGGTTAGGAACAGGTAACTAGAGATGATTTAGGTCAGAGCAGGTGACTAGGAGTGACTTAGGTCAAAGCAGGTGACTGGGATGAGTCAGGATGGGGCAGGTGACCAGGGGTGACTTAGGTCAAAGCAGGTGACCAGGATGAGTCAGGACAGAGCAGGTAACCAGGGAACAGATGTGAACTACTGATTAGGACTGGCGGGAAAGTTGTTTACTGAAACTAGAAGCAAGGGAGGTGAGAAAACCAGGAAGTTAAACTTTAAAATGGAGAATCAAAGAATAAGAGAGTTGAACATACTGATACATTGATTCTTTGAAGAGAAACTGGGAGTTCATTATATTTAACTGTCACGCGCATCCATGTGAAGGGACCACCAAACAGGCTTTGTGTGGGCAATAAAGCTTTTTAATCAACTGGGTGCCGGTGGGCTGAGTCCAAAAAGAGAGTCAGCAAAGGGTGGTGGGATTATCCTTAGTTCTTATAGGTTTTGGGACAGGAGGTGGAGTTAGGAGCAATTTTTCGTGCGCAAGGGGTGGATCTTACAAAGTACATTCTCAAGAGCAGAAAGAATATTACAAAATACCTGATCTTATAAAGTACATTCTCAAGAGCAGAGAGAATATTACAAAGTACCTTCTTAAGGGCGTGGGAGGATATTACATAATACTTTCTCAAGGGTGGGGAGGGTGTATCATGTAAAGTACATTCACAAGGGCAGGAATATCACAAAGTACATTATCACATTATGACAAGGGCGGGTAGGGTGTATTGTCACAAAGTCAGTTGATCAGTTAGGGTGCAGCAGGAACAAATCACAATGGTGGAATGTCATCAGTTAAGGCAGCAACTGGCTATTTTCACTTCTTTGGTGGATCTTCAGTTGCTTCAGGCTGTTTAGATGTATACATGCAGGTCACAGGGGATATGATGGCTTAGCTTGGGCTCAGAGGCCTGACATTAACAACACTGCGCTTTCTGAGCATTATATACTCAATAAATCTCCTGAGGAAGGCACTATTAATTATTACTATTGTCAAAGAAACAAAGCTTGTATCATGTTTGGATTTGAATCCACTGGAAATACTTTATGTTGTTATTGCTATTGCTTGCTGAAGGCCCTCAGGGAAACTCAGGTTGGAGCCCATTCTGCTTACCCAAGGCTGGTAAGTTCACTTACAGCTCAAAGGAAGAAATGTCATTTCCTAAACCAAATTTATTTGATAAATTTAAATGAAAGTATAAGGCTTCCCAGTGCTTGCCTATGAAGGTTAAGTTCCAGAAAAATTAAACAGGAAATTTTAAATGTCTTAAGAAGAATTTGTCTTGTCTTCTTAAGAAAGAAGCATCTACATTCCTTCTCAGGGTTATATCAAGAGACAGAGTCCATATATATTTAAAGTTAAGGACGGCTTTTTGCCCCACATATCTGCTCCTACAGAAGTAATCGTTTTTGATTGTGTACCCCTATGATATTTGAAATACCTATTTGGTCTGTATCCCTGTTTCCTGTTATACAATTTTAAAAATCCTTGGAATCTCCAAAGTGCTATCTTTTTGCATACTAATGTTGGCTGATAGCTTCAGGATGGGGATGATCACCTGAAACAAAGGCATAATTAAAGGGTTGGGACTTTCAGCCCCAACCCCCAGACTCCTGAGAAAGGTAAGGACTGAAGGTCAAGTTGATCAGCAATGGCCAATGGTTTAACTATTTAGACCTACTTAGTGAAGTCTCTAAAAAAACCCAAGAGGACACAGTTCAGAAAGCTTCTGGATAGGTGAACATATGGAGGTTTCTGGAGGAGGGTATGCCCAGGAAGGACATGGAAGCTCTGTGCCCCTTTCCCCATACCTCATCCTATGAGTCTCTTCATCTGTATCCTTTGTAATATCCTTGACAATAAATGATAAACCTAAGTGTTCCCCGATTTTTGTGAGCCAATCCAGCAAATTAATTGAAACCACAAAGAGGGTCACCGAAACCCCAAATTGAAGACCATCAATCAGAAGTTCCAGGCCAGGCATGCTGGCCGACACCTGTAATACTAGCGCTTTGGGAGGCCAAGGCAGGTGGATTGCCTGAGCACAGGAGTTCAAGACCAGTATGGGCAACAAGGTGAAACCTTATCTCAACTAAAATACAAAAAATCAGCCAGCTGTGACAGCATGCACCTGTAGTCCCAGCTACTCGGAGGCTGAGGCAGGAGAATTGTTGAACCCAGGAGGTGAGGTTACAGCGAGCCATGATTGTGCCACTGCACTCCAGCCTGGGTGACAGAGTGAGACTCTGTCTCTTAAAAAAAAAAAAAGAAAAAGAAGTTCCAGAGACCTGGACTTGTGACTGGTGTCTAAAGGGTAATCCTGGGGACTCAACCCTCAACCTGTAGGATATGACACTATTTCCATGTAGATAGCGTTAAAACTGACTTGGAGGACACCCAGTTAGTGTCTGTTGTAGAATTAGTTACTAGCTTGGTGGTGGGGAAAAAAATCCACATATTTGGTCACAAAAGTCTTCTTCCGTGTTGATGATTATTGTTATGGTGGTGTGACAGGAGAAGAAAAGCAAGGATTAAGAGTTTTTCTGAAACTACCTGTGATCACAGAATATAAATTTTTTTACACCCCTTGTTCTGCCCCTTGTGGAATGGGGAGCACGGGTAAGCAGGTGCAGGAGTGAGGGCAAGCACTTTTGGGCTCTGGCAGGGGCAAAACTCCGTGCATGCTCTGCAGCAGCATCTAGTGGGTTGCCCACAACCCCTGAAGCCCCAGAAGGAGTGTTACAGTGCCCATTTAGCTTTTCTGTCTATGGACAGCTTAAGTGGTAACAGCTTGGTGGAGGGTTAGTGTGACAGCCTTTTGCACCTGCACTCGTGGCACGCAAGTTCTTGTGCAGTGTCCAGGAGGAATGAGGTCGTGTGAATAAACTGAAGATGGTAAACATGGTGGATTTTATTGTTGATGAAAGTGGCTCTCAGTGGGAAGAACAGAGCAGAAAGGTAATCTTCCTCTGAGTCCGGCCATCCCCAGACTCCTCTCTGAGGCTACGCCAGACTCATCTCTGAAGCTACACTGTCAAGCTGTCCCTCTGAAGTCAGGCTGCTTCTCTCCAATGTCCAGCCATAGTTTCTGTCATCCAGCTGCTTCTCCTCTCTCCTGGCTGAGTTCTAGGGTTTTTCTAGGGTCATGATGGGGGCAGGGTGGGCTATGGGTGGTATCAGAAAAGACAACATTCAAGCAGGAAAACAGGGATGTATGTTCTCACTTTGGGCCGCAGTATTAGGCTTTTCAGCTTGAGCGTGGGGCCCTTGGCCAGGACCAGCTCTCTTGTGCCCAGAATTTCCCTGCCTCCTGTCCCTATCATTATCTCATCATCAGCACATTATCTGTATTTCCAAAATTATTTCCTCCTAAACCTTATTCGTTAGCATTATTTGTGAAATGTGGTTTCTTTTCTTTTTAGCCACACTGAATCAAGTTCTGTTTCATAAGTTCTATTTTCTCAGCACATTACATATGAAAAAATTGAAGCACAGAGAAGATGAATACACCAAAATTCGCACATATCTCAACTACCAGGTTAGAACTACAACCCAAATCTGAGTCCCAAGTGATTCCCTGTCCCATTATATGACTCTGCCTCCCTCAAGTGCTGGTAGAACGGCAGAAGCAATGGGAAGTTTAATGTGAGAAAGAAGTGCAAAAGGAAGCCAGCAGGCTGGATATGTTTCTACATGGGAGCTGGCTGTTCAATTCCAAGCTTTGGAACACAGGATATGCTAAAGACTCCTAGTTTGTTTCTGTATCTAGAAGGTACATGAAAAGTTTCACCAGCTATGCAAAAATATCTGGCATGAGAAAGCTGTGCCACTAAGACTCACCTGAATAATGCAAGCCTATTAACAGTATAGTCAGGGCACATCTGGCAAGGTGAGGAAATGATCAAGAATAAATGTATGAGCGTCCATCAGAGGCAGCATTGTGTAGTTGTTAGGAAAGCATATCTTGATATCAAACTACCTGGGTAAGAATTCAATGTTCACATCATTGTGTTCTTGTGACCCTGAGAAAATTATCTAATATCTCTCTGCTTCAAATTATTTACAAGTAAAATAATAAGAATAGCATCTATCTCACTTTGTGTGAGGATAATATATCTAAATTGTTTATAAACCTGCTTACTATTTAGTAAGCCCTCAATGTGAGTTTTCTTATCATCAATGAGGAAAATGAAGTTGAAAGTAGAGATTCATCTACCTTCCAGTCTGCTTTTAACATCTTAGACTATCAAGCTTGAGACACTGTAAATGGGTGCATTGAATATTCAATAAGTAGTTAGCAAAAAGAAGTGATTTTAAAAATGCACAGATGCTTTAGCAGGTAAGATAACTACGGAAAGGCAGATGCCCACAACCAACATATTTACTCAAAACGTGCTAAACCTGACAGGTAATCTTCCTAACTTAAAAAAAAAAAAAAAAACAGGCAAATTCTGAATGTATTTCCATAAAGGATTAGAGTCAGAATTGTTCAATGGTCACACAGGTACTTATGCTCAGCAAACTGAATACTTGGATTCAAGGCAGCAATACTCATCCAGTGTAGACTGACAGCATTGAGGCCACTGAGAATCACTCAGACTCATTTAGGATATACTTAGTTCAATGCACATTTGGTATATTTCCCACCAAGATTTTATTGGCCTTATTTAGGGTACCACACGCTGAATTTCTTTAGATAATGACACCCAACTGATCCTCAATCTATCTGGTTCGAGTGGTGATCCAACCCCAAAAAGGGGGCAGAAACCCATGCCCTGCTAGTTCTTTAGTTCGAGGTTAAACATGTACCCAGGTTGTTCCAATCAGAATATAGGCAAGGATTTGATCAGAATACTCAGAAAAAGATGCTTTCACTTCTGTGGGATTTTAACGCAGGAAAATGTAGGCTTAAAACTTCTATGTGACAACTTCCTTTTCGCACCCCTGAAGACTAAGAATGAAACCAACAGGGAAAAAGATAAGAAATAAAGAGAAGAATGAAATCCTGATCACATTGTTTGAGCCTATAACCAGGCCACACTTAAAATGAAACTATCCTCTGGATTTTCAAGTTATATAAGCCAATAAATCCCCCATATTTTAAAAATCAGTTAGAGTTAGTATTCTGTCTGATGCAACAGAAAGAATCCTAGCTGATACACTTAGGAACTGAAAGGGAACACTTAGATGAAGACTGATTTTTGTAGTTGGTAAAAACTGTAATCGAAAAGTCATGGAGTGGCATCAGTAAAATGCCAACTAGAGTTATCCAGCTTTCCCCACCTCAACAAAAAGGGACCAAAACAATAAGAAAAAAATTATATTTTGAGTTGAGTGACTAATGAAGTACCCTAGAGAACAGCATGGAGTGGTAAAAATCCTGTGGACCACAAACACTTAGGATAGCACCAGAGAGAGGGGTACAAGTTACCCTGCCACTTTACAATGTCTCCCCTACCAGGATAAGCTTGGAGATGGCGGGATTTCTTCTTACAGGTAAAAGAAAAGTTGAACACACCCAGGAGTCCCATTATCATCACAGATGCCAGTGGTCCTTTCTATAGAAGAATCCCCTAGCCCTCACAGGTCCCAAACTCACTTTGGAGAGTTGCTAGAAGTTGGCACAGCTGCATTGTTCTGGAATAGGAACTCACACTGTGAATCCCCCACTCTTGAGATGTAAACTGCTACTACATAGCACCATCTTAACACCAGACCCACTGCTAGAGTGTGTTCTACCCTGGGGGCCAGAAGACATTGCCTTTATCCATTGCCTAGGTCCCAATATCATTCTTTCATGTTCACATGCATGCCTGAAACACCATGACCCTGGGTACTAGGATTATAGGCTGGACAAATGATTAAAACCCCAGTGTTTGAAGCCATATGTCAACTAACTCCTCTGGGTAATAAGCAGACTTCCGCAGCAGGGACACCACCAAACTACCAGCCAGGTTACTGCTCCCACATGTGCCCCCGTCAGGCAGCCAGGCAGTTTATAGTACATGTGAGAGCCTGCGGATGGTTTAACAGTCACTTCAGTAGAGCCCTGCTTTGCCAGAGGGTCCGCCACACTAACAATGGCCTGCCACATCTGTGCCCACCCTGATGCCCAATCTGTTAGTAACCCAGTTCTGGGAGAGACTGCCACACTGCTGGCCGGCCAACCATGCCTGCATGTGTCTGGCCCTGCAACCAGCTTGGCACCCCTTCCCCCAGCAAAAATGCACCCTGGCTATCAGAAACTCCCACAGCTAAGGCACTGAGGCAAACACAAATATCGGCCAATGAGAAATACAGTTGAAGAAACTACACAGAGACCACACTACTGAGTCCACACAGACACAAAGCCAATGCACTATACTCAATTGACACCCAGGATGCTCTACAGATAAAAAAAAAAAGAACTTTCCCCCTACAAAATCATTTCATAAAACTGGAAAAAGCAACCTGTTCCACTAGATGTATAGATATCACTAGATATCATATCAGTAGATACGAGAAACAAACAAAAAAATCCAGGAAATATGACACCCCCAAAAGAACACAATAATACATGAGTAGTAAAATCCCCACAAAGGGTATTTACAAAATGCCTGAAGAGAAATTCAAAATAATTACCTTCAGGAAACTTAGCAAGATACAAGAGAATACTGACAAACAATTCAATGAAATCAGAAAAGCAATTCATGATCTGAATGAGAAATTCAATAGAAAGAAATAAGAAGAAAAGCAAACAAAAATATTACAGCTGAGGAATTCAAAAAGTGAATTAAAAATACAGTAATACAATTAAGACCTTCAACAACAGACTAGATCAAGCAGAAAAAACAATTTCGGAACTTGAAGACAGCTCTTTTGAAATAACCCAGTCAGAGGGGAAAAGAAGAAATAAGAATAAAAAAGAATAAAGAAAGCTTATGGGACTTTGGGCACACCATTTAGCAAACATATGTTCACATTACAGGAGTTCCAGGGGAAGAGGGGATGAAAAAAAAGGCACAGAAAACCCATTTAATAAAATAATAGCTTAAAACTTCCTAATCTTGTAATAGATATGAATATCCAGATCTGAGAAACCCAAAAGTCCTCAGTTAGACTCAACCCTTTTCAAGGCACATAATAATTAAACTTTCAAAAATAGAGAATTTCAAACGCTGCAAGACAAAACTGTCAAGTTACATATAAGGGAATCACCATTAGACTATCAGAAGATTTCTCAGCAGAAGACTTATAAGCCAGGAGAGAATGGGATGATACATTCAAATTGTTGAGAGACATAATTGTCAACTACTAATACCGTATTCAGCAAAACCATCCTTCCAAAATAAGAAGAAAATAAAGGCCTTCACAGATAAGCAAAAGCTGAGGGAATTCATCACCACTAGACTGGCCTTACAAGAAGTGCTTAAGGGGCCAGGCATGGTGGCTCATGCTTATAATTCGAGGACTTTGGGAGGCCAAAGTGGAAGGATTCCTGAAAACCAGGAGTTCAAGACCAGCTTGGAAAACAGAGTGAGACCCTGTACCTACAAATAATAATAATAATAATAATCTGGTCATGGTGGCATGTGGCTGCAGTTTCAGCTACTCATGAGGCAGAGGTGGAAGGATTGCCTGAGTGGAGTCTGCAATAAGCCATGATCACACACCACTGCACTCCACTGTACACTCCTGAGTGGCACAGTGAGACCCTGTCTCAAAAAGAAAAAACGAAAAGAAAAGCAAGAATGAAATGCTTAAGGGAGTTCTACAACTGTAAGTAAAACAACAATTACTATCATGAAAACATGTGAAGGTACAAAACTCACCAGTAGAGGAAAATTCATATTCAAACTGAGAATATTCCAGTATTATAAAGATGCTTTATAAATCTTCCTATTTACTAGTATGAAAGGCTAAAGAGACAATATTAAAAAAAAAATAGCTAGCAGATAAAAATGTAAATTTAAAAATTTTAGGGCAACAAAAATATAAACTGTGGGGCAGAGGAAAAATTCTAAAGTGTTTTCATGCAACCAAAGTCAAGCTGTTATCAGTGTAAATCACCTGTTATAATTACAAGACTATGTTAGTCCATGGTAACTACAAATAAAAAAAATTATAACTGATGCACAAATCAGAAAGAGAAAGAAAAAGTGTAGCATCACAGAAAACCTACAAACCAGAGGTAAACAATGGAGAGATAAAAGAACAACGGATTTTAAAACAACCAGAAAACAATAAAGTCAGAGAAATCTTTACCTACCAATATATTTCTAAATGAAACTGAATTAAATTCACCAATTGAAAGATAGAGAGGCCAGGCACAGTGGCTCATGCTTGTAATCCCAGCACTTTGGGAGGCCGAGGTGGGTGGATCACGAGGTCAGGAGGTCGAGATCAGCCTGGCCAACACAGTGAAACCCCATCTCTACTAAAAATACAAAAATTTGCTGGATGTAGTGGCAGGCACCCATAATCCCAGCTACTCAGGAGGCTAAGCCAGAGAATCATTTGAACCCCAGAGGCAGAGGTTGCAGTGAGCTGAGATCATGCAACTGCACTCCAGCCTGGGCAACAGAGCTAGACTCCATCTCAAAAAAAAAAAAAAAAAAAAGGTAGAGAGTGGCTAAATAATTTTTTTAAATGCCCAACTACACGCTGCCTACAAGAGACTCACTTCATTCTTAAAAACAAACAGTGAAAGTGAAGAGATGGAAAAAAGACATTCCTCATACATGAAAACCAAAACTGAGCATGAGTGACCATAATAGATAAAATGAATTTTAACTAAAATACTGTAAAAATAGGCAAAGTCATTTCATAATTACATAAGGATTGATTTAATAAGAGGATATAACAAATGCAAATATATATGCAGCCAACACTGGAGCATGCAAATATGTAAAGCAAATATTCTTAGTACTGCAAATATAAGGCATTATGTTCAGCTTAGTGCCTCAGAACTGTTTTCTCCCTAACTGAAGCATATGCCAGCCCATTTAAATAATGGACAGATCATCCAGACAGAAAATCAACAAAGAAAGATTGGACTTACACTGCACCATAGATCAAAGGGACCTAATGACATTTACAGAACATTCCGTCCAACAGCTACAGAATACACATTCTTCTCAACTTCACAAGAAATGTCCTCCTATAAAGATCGCATGTTAGGTCACGAAACAACTCTTAACAAATTAAGAAGATAGAGATCATCTCTGATATGATTTGGCTCTGTGTCCAAACCCACATCTCATCTCAAATTGTAATCCCCATGTGTCAGGGTAGGGGCCTGGTGGACGGTGACTGACTCATGGAAGTGGACTTCCCCCTTGCTGTTCTCATGACAGTGAGTTCTCATGAGATCTGTTTGTTTGAATGTATGTGGCACTTCCCCCTTCACACTGTCTCTCTCTCTGCTGCCACCATGTGAAGAAGGCCCCAGCTTCCTCTTCACCTTCTATGATGACTGTAAGTTTCCTGAGGCCTCTCAGTCAGGCTTCTCATTAAGCCTGTGGAACTGTGAGTCAATTAAACTTCTTCATAAATTACTCAGTCTCAAGTAGTTCTTTTATAGCAGTGTGAAAACGGACTAACACAATTTCCTCTTTTCTGAGTAAAACCAAGTACGTCTGGAAATCAACAAGATAAATTGCAAAAACTTTGCAAATACATTAAAATTGAACAACATGCTCTTTAATAAGCAATGGATCAATAAAGGAATTATAGGAGAAATTTAAAACTTCCTAGAGAAGTGAAATGAAAACACAACATACCAACACTTACGGGACACAGCAAATTCAGTTGTAAAAAGAAAGTTTATACCAATAAATGCCTACGTATAAAAAATTATAATAAAAAAACCTAATGATGTACTTCAAGGAACTAGAAAAACAAGAACAAACTAGACCCAAAATGGTAAAAGGAAATAAACATGGAAGCTCAGAGAAGACATAAATAAAATAGAGACTTAAAAAATTCAAAAGATCAATGAAATAAAGACTTGACTTTTTGAAAAGATAAAAAGAATAAATTTTTATCCAGATGAAAAAAAGAAAGAAGGTGCAAAGAAATAAAATCAGAGATGAAAAAGGACACATTAGAACTGATATGACAGAAATACAAAGGATCATAAGATACTGTTATGAAAAACTATACACCAACAAATTTGATAATGTAGAAGAAATGAATTAATTCCCAGACACATACAGCCTACCAAAATTAAATTATGAAGAAATAGAAAATATGCACAGACCAATAACAAGTAAGGAGATTGAATCAGTAACAAAAAGTCACCCTTCGCAGAAAAACCCTGGGCCTGATGTCTTTACTACTAAATTCTTCATAACCTTTAAAGAACTCAGCAATTCTCCTCCAACTATTTCAGAAAACTGAAGAGGAAGAAATTATTCCAAACTCACTTTGTAAGAATAGCATTACCCTGATTCCAAAACCAGACAAAGCCATAACAAAGAAATAAAACTACAGGTGGATATCCTTGATAAAACATACATGCAAAAATTCTCAGCAAGATATTAACAAACTATATTTAATAGCACATTAGAAAGATCATTCATATGATCAAGTGGGATTCATCCCAGGGAGTCAAGGATGGTTCACCATACACAGATCAATAGATGTTATATATTACCTTAACAGAAAGAAAGGCAAAAACCATATGATCATTGCAACAGATGCAGAAAAAGTGTGTGACAAAATTCAACAACCCCAATAACACTTCATGATAAAAACTCTCGCCAAACTGGGTATAGAAGAAATATACCTCAACACAATAAGGGCCATATTTGACAAACCCACAGCCAATACCATACTGAATGTAGAAAAACTGAAAGCTTTAAGATTAGAAACAAAACAAGGATGCCCACATTGCTATTCAACATTGTACTGGAAGTCCTAGACAGAGCAATTGGGCAAAAGAAAGAAATAAAAGACGTGCAATTTGGAAAGGAGGAAGTCAAGTGACATTATCTTATATGTAGAAAACCCGAATAACTCCATCAAAAAAAAGCATTAGAACTAATAAAGGAATTCAGAAAAGTTGCAGGATACAAAATAAACAAAAAAATCAGTGCCATGATAAAAATAAAATATCTGAAAAAGAAGTCAGGAAAACAATTCAATTTACAAGAGCTACAAAAAATAATCTAACTAGGAATAAAGTTAACTAAGAAGGTGAAAGATTTTCACATGAAAAACTACAAAATACTAAAAGAAATTGAAGAAGACATGAATAAATGGAAAAATATCCCATGTTCATGTGTTGGGACAATTAGTATTGTTATAATAACTACATTACCCGAAGCAATCTGCAGATTTAATGCAATCCCTATCAAAATACCCGTAACATTCTTCACAGAAATGGAAAAACAATCTTAAAATTTATATGGAACCACAAAGACCCCAAATAGCCAAAGCGATCTTTAATAAATAGAAAAAAGCTGGAACCATCATACTACCTAACTTCAAAATATACCATATAACTATTGTAACTAAAACATCATAGTGCTGACATAAACACAGAAACATAGACAAATGGAACATAATAGAAAACTCAGAACTAAATTCACATGCCTAGAGCTAACTGGTTTTCAACAAATGTGGCAAGAACATACACTGGGGAAAAGACAGATTCTTCCATAAATGGCGCTGAGAAAATTGGATAGCCACATGCAAAAGAATGAGATTAGACCCCTACCTGTCACCATATACACAAATAAATTCAAAATGGATTAAAGAGTTAAATGTAAAGCCAGAAACTACGAAACTATTAGAAGAAAAATAGGAGAAATGCTTCATGACATTGGGTTGGGCAAGGATTTTGAAATAAGAACTCTAATGCACAGGCAACAAAAGCAAAAACAAACAAATGGAATTATATCAAATGAAAAAAGCTTTTGCCAGCAAAGGAAACAATTAACGGTAGAAACAATCTACAGAATATAAGAAAATATTTGCAAACTGTACGTCTGAAAAGGGGTAAGTTTCCAAAATATATAAGGAATTTAAACAGTTGAACAGTCAGAAAGAAAACTCATTAAAAAATGGTTGAAATACTTTATGAGACATTTCTTCAAAGAAGACATACTAATGGCCAATAGCTGTATGAAAAAAATCATGCTCAATATCACTAATCGTTGGAAAATGCAAATCAAAACTACAATGAGATAACACCATACTCCAGTTAGAATGGCTATTACCAAAAAGGATAAAAGAAAACAACTGTTGGAGAGGATGTGAAGAAAAAGGAACACTTACACACTTTTGGTGAGATAATTTAGTACAGGCATTGTGGAAAACTATGTGGACGTTTCTCTAAAAACTAAAACTACCATATTATCTAGTAATCCCACTACTGGGTATATATCCAAAGGAAATGAATTCAGTATGACAGTCAGATATCTCCATTCCCTGCAATATCTTAGGCTACAATATATTTTGCTATAAAACTAATGTAAATGTCCAGTGTTAAGTATGCCCCTTATGCCAACCTTCAGAAGATATTTTGTAGTACAGAAACTGTAGCAGTCTGAGTACAATTGCAGCACCAGCTAAGACAGAGAATCAACCTAAGTGTCTAACAAAGTATGAATGAATAAATGTGTTATATCTACAAAATGGAATTCTATTCAGCCATAAAAAAATGAATAAAATTCTGTCATTCGTGACAACATGGATGAACTTGGAGGACATCATGTTAAGTGAAATAAGCCAGACACAGAAAGACAAATGCCACATGATCTCAGTCATGTAGAATCAGAAAAAAAGGAGGAGGATAGAGAGAGGTTGGTCAACAGTTAAGAGGTTACAATTAGATAAGAGGAATAAATCATGTTGTTCTAGTGCACAGCAGTGTAACTATGGGTAGCAGTAAGGTGTTGTCTATTACAAATTACTTACAAGAGAGGATTTTTAATGTTCTCACCACAAAGAAATAATAAAGGTCGGAGGTGATACATATGCTAACTACCCTGATTTGACCATTATAAAACATATACATATATCAAAACATCAAATCGTATCCCTTAAATATGTACATTACAATGTGTCAATTAAAACTTTTAAAAACTAGAATAGTCAAATCTGACAGATTCATAGCATGCTCAATGACCCCCTTCAATATCTTCATGGCGCCTGCAACCATGAAATTTTTATATTGTCACTCATTCATGCTCGATATTAACCTCCATCTAATTTTGATAGTCTCCTTATTTCTAATACATTTTCCTAATATCCCAAAATAATCTTTCCAAATAGGAGAAATATCTTTAGTTTTGCCCTAATGGATTCCATATGCCCATTTACTTGTAAGCAATGTGTATAAAGCTCACAGCTCAAAACTAATATTATGATAAGTCTGAAGCAAAACAATTTATTTATATTTATCTAATCCAGAATACTAATAGGGGTAAAAATAAACACAAAATTTCCTGACAAAAATCAAATAATGAAAGAACTTATAACTTTCTTGGGTTCCAATATGTTTTTCTATAAAACTAATGTAAATGTCCAGTGTTAAGTATGCCCCTTATGCCAAACTTCAGAAGATATTTTGTAGCACAGAAACTGTAGCAGTCCGAGTACAATCAGGAGACAGAAAACACATGGTAAGTTAAATGGGGGAAGGTTACTATAAATAATTATTATCTATAATAAATGAGTATCTATAAGATATAAGGAAATTGTATATGGCACCCTAGGGCTCTGCAAGAATACCCAATGGAGGACAAACTTGGAAGGCATTCAGACTTTGTTGGAGAAAGCATGGTGTGCCAGCTGGATAGCAGAGAAATCCATTGTTTCAATCATGCCTGAGCTGGTCTGGAGTTGCTGGGAAAAAAATAGGCATCTGTCGGAGTGCATGCTAAGGAGGAGGTGATCAGTAATTCGTGGCACAGGTGCACAATGCAAGTCTGGTTGCTGGTCAAAGCAAAAGGCCTTCAGAGCCGCCTTCTCTGAAGTGCATGTAAGAGCCCAGGTTTTTGTGTCAAGAGGGCTATGGAAAGGTTATAGCAAGGTTGAGGCTGAAAAGTCAAAGGAGAATCTCGTTTTGTGTCCATGGCTAGGGTAGGAGCCACCAGACATCCTCACACCCACACCACCAAACCATGGTCTGTATAGGAATCTTCAAGAGAGCCTTTTCCTCTGCCCATATCTGTTCAGTATTCTCTACTGAGAGTTTAACATCCAATTCACTTCACAGAAGAAAATACATGAAGAAATTTTATTGTTTATCACAGAGAATATATTGAAGGGTGCATGCAAAGCTGAAAGGCAATAAATCAAGAACTGATGGTCAAAGGTTCTTCTCTACCATGTGAAACCTTACTCTCTTTTTTTCCTTATTTTCTCTATTTTTACATTCATTTAAAAACCAACATTTATTGTACCTATGATTTCGTCAAGAAAAGATGAACAAAATGCAATTCAAGTCCTTAAGGGGTAGAGAGCATGTAAACAAGAAAACAAACAATTGAAATGCAATCAGTACAGTAATAGAGGTATGTACACCAGAATTTAGCTCTGACTTCTCATTTCTGTTTTTTTAAATTTGAATGGAATCAGGGTATTCCCTATAAAAGTAGCACTTTCATTTTCTTGAACACTGATAAGCAAATAGAGCTAAAGCTACCACAACAGGAGCTACACACAATCCAATTTTGTCATTTATGTCACTGAAATCTTTTGTGTGTGTGTGTGTGTGAGACAGAGTCTTGCTCTGTTGCCCAGGCTGGAGTGCAGTGGCACGATCTGTACTCACAGCAACCTCCACCTCCCAGGTGCAAGTGATCTCCTGCCTCAGCCTCCCAAGTAGCTGGGATTACAGGCATGTGCCACCACACCCAGCTACTTTTTGTATTTTTAGTAGAGACAGGGTTTCACTGTGTTGGCCAGGCTGGTCTCAAACTCCTGACCTCAGGTGATATGCCTGCCTCGCCTCCCAAAGTGCTGGGATTATACGCGTGAGCCACTGCGCCCGGCCTGCAGTCTTTATATGCCATAGGATGTTATATTCACATGACTACTGAATTTGATCATTAATAATTTATGATTCTGAAATTTCTAAATCAATACAATTTAAAGAATCAAAATACAACCTTGTCCAGAGATAGGAGGCAGTTCCAAATTTGAAAAATCCTCAAAAAGTAGACAAATGTACTTCCCAGTCTGAAATTTAGATAAGACATATCAAGGCAGGCAAATAGGGTCTACAGGCAGGAAACATAAGGCCAACTCACACTTCAGCTATGACAGGAAAATATCTTCTCCATAGGGTGTAGGCCAAGTAAGTAAGTTTGTTACTTTACTTCATCCTCTTCATTTACATTTACTGCATATCCCAAATAACCAAGGGAATCTCTAGAGGGTACTTAAACTCCCCAAAATTCTGAAACGGAGCCCTTGAGCCCCTATGCTTGAGCCCGCTCCCACATTGTGGAGGGTACTTTCATTTTCAATAAATCTCTTCATTCCTTCCTTGCTGTGTTTGTGTGTTTCGTCCAATTCTTTGTTCAAGATGCCAAGAACCTGGACACCCTTCACTGGAGACAATACTAGATGCAGAGTTTGCAAGTCAGCAAATTAGCTTTCGTTGAAGCATGGGATTGCCTAGACAAAGCTTTAAGAAGAGACCAAAATGATCACCTTATGTTGGGTTCCCTAGAAACAGTGTCTGAGATGGAAATTCTTGTTCAAGTTATTTATTGAAGGAGTGCTGTCAGGAGATGGGGAGTGAGGAACAGGAGTGAGGAAAAGGTAATGCAGGAAAAAAGCTATGCAAGTATGTGGTCTTAGACAAAGCCTAGCTTCATGAGGATCTCTGAATCTGCAAGATATTACAGAGTCAGCTCTACCTGAAGCAAGGAGGCCAACCTTTTAGAGCCCCTCTCCCATCAGAGAAATGTTAGCTACAGGCTGCACTGGGAAGAAAGTAAGTCATGGCTCCCAGGTGAGGTGGCTCCTTATTTAGACAAATATTTCGAGAATATTTGTTCAGTTGCGAGGCACTGGCAGCAAACATCAACAGCATTTGTTGAGTTGAGTGCACGGGCAGTTAAAAAGGACCTGGGTAGAGCATGAACTGTATCACGATAAAAATTTAAAAATAAACTTTGGAGAATTCAAATGGAAAAACGCCATATGAATGAGGGACACCAATGTCCGCCATATGAATGAGGGACACCAATGTCCACCATATGAATGAGGGACACCAAGAAGTCTAAGAAAGATGACGATAATAAGAGAGAATGGTATTAGTAGCATCCATAATAGGTGTTTCTGACCATTGCAACAGAAATGACAAAACTGAAAATAGAGCAAGGTGCAGTAGTTACAAAAAACTACCTGCAGTCAGTTTATTCTCAGATATCTAAATAGAATACAGTAGTCCCCATTTATCCACAGGGGATACATTCCAAGACCCCCAGTGGATGCCTGAAAATTCAGATAGTACCAAACCCTCTATATGCCGTGTTTTTTCTTAAACATACCTATCTACAATAAAGTTTAGTTAGTAAATTAGGCAAAGTAAGACATTAACAACAATAACTAATAACAAAATAGAACGATTTAGTAAAATAAGGGTTACTTGAAGACTGTAAAAATTAAAGAAAGAGGAGAGAAACACGAAGAGTGGCTTTTCAGTCAACAGGGACAGGATCATTTTAAATAAACCTGAGAGGGGTGGCTAGCTGAGTTAGGTCAGAGCCACATTCTCTTACAGATTAAGAGTTTTTAAGGATTCAGGGTGGGAGAGTTTAGCAGAGGCTTGGACTGCTTCTGTTCTCTTTGTTGTGCTTATCTGGGAGAGAGAGTTGTGTGTCTGTTCCCATACATCTTTCTGCAGCTGCAGGCACATCCCTTAGTCTGCTTTTAGCCTCCCTATCTTAGTGCACCTGAAGGGAGAGAATGTGCTTATTAAGGCTGACTGTTTTACTTGGGCCCATTGTATGAGGGGGAAGTTTGGCAGTTACTCAAGAGACTTTCCCCCCATCTCCCTCTGTGCCCCAGCTGTCTTATCTGTGTTTTCTTGTCTGCTCTTTCTGGTTGCTTGCAATAAGAGAAGTGATTTCCTTGAAATGCATGACACTAGAAAGGGAGCTGGAACTTAAAGAGGCGGTGTTTGTCCAAGGCGATGGTGCTTCTGCTCTGTCAAACACAAGCACTATAATATCACAACAGTCAATTTGATAACTGAGAAGGCCACTAGGAGACTAATGGATGTTTAGCATACACAGCATGGATATGCTGGACAAAAAGATGATTCATGTCTCAGGCAGACAGAATGTGACATGTGAAATTTCAACATACTACTCAGAATGGCATATGAGTTAAAATGTATTATTTCCGGAATTTTCCACTTAACATTTTCAGATCATGTTTGACCATGGGTAACTATAACCAGGAAAAGCAAAATCATGGATAAAGAGAGACTACTTTCCTTTTTTAAGATTGCATATCTTGCAATATTTAATTGTCTAAAATAATTGATATAAAATAGCAAAACCAAAGTCTATACCAGGCACAAGGATAGCCACTACCATCTTGGCCTTTTAAGATGCCAATCTCAGAGTATGGTCCAAAAGTTAGGGTACCCACCTGGAATTCAACAAATCACATGGAGGGGAACTTGGTAGTGACTTCTAGGTCTACTGGCTTCCCTTAGCTTCCCTCAGTGCTACTACTGCAAGGCCTTGGGAGATTAGAAAATAATTCTTCTTATAAGTATCTATGAGATATTAAACCACACTATAATAAAATAAAGGAAAACTTGATTATGCATAATTAAACAAGAATGTACCATGTGACAACATCCCAGTGATTCGTGATTATCTAATCTTGAAAAAAGTCATATTATAAGTGTTTGTGTTTAGAATGTAATACTTTGTTACATGAAGTAGATAAAGAAATGTACTCATTGAAAATTAAGACTTTCAATTTCCAATTTTACTAACCATTGTTTCCTTATTAAAATTACACCAATTGAGCCAGCAATAATTATTAATCTTTAGTTATTTAAGGAGGCCTTGGGACTTATGCACATAGTACCTTACCAAGTAGAATTCATGGGATATAATCAGAACACATTATGCTTTTGCCTCAAATGCCCTCTAAGTGTATTATCTGGGGGTAGTTTTTCCTCTCCCTTTGGCAAAAACTCAGTCAGGTCCCACAGTTTCCTCAGTGCTTTTTGATTACATAGCCCTGAACTGATTTCCCACACTCTTGATCCAGCAGATATTTACAGCTGGCTTTATCTGACACGGTGAATTTTGGAGTTCCTCAGAGATGTCCAGCATTAGTGTGGACTCTCACATGCAGCTCCTTGACACAAACAAATTCACTCCTTCCCAGTGGTTTTTACTCCTTCCTAAGTGTCTATAAATTTTGCAGTCACGTCTACCTTCTCTTGAATGCCCTATAGATCACCCTATTAGGCAGCATCACAAGAGGCCTACTTAAGCTCCCTTGAGTCTGACATACTCCAGTCTGGGATAACATTTCCTCGGATGTGGCCTTCACAACCTGTAGATGTGTAGTCTGAGCTCAGTGTCCCCTTCAGTCCAGTTGTCACCAGATATCCATATTAAGCTTCCCGAATTCCCCCCTCTTATTTAAAATGAAGGAAGATACACCCCATGGTAAGAGAGATACTTTGCAATTTTTTAAAATCCACTTTATCTGTTTTAATTGTTTTGTAGAGATGGGGGTCTCACTTTGTTGCCCAGGCTGGTCTTGCTTAAACTTCCTACAGTGTCATCTGTTTCATGATTCACATTGGTATTTGATATGTGGGTTTCTCTTTTAAAACCTCCAATTTAACATCCTTTTACATTTAAAAAAATGAGAATTAAGCCCTGTATCTTATATAAAAGCTTTGGAAGTTGCAATAGTGAGAACATTCCAATATTAATAAACTAGAGGAGAAAATGATAGAAGCACAGGGATGAACCTTGGTGACAAGAAACAATCATGTAATGGTTCGCGGGAGATCCATGAAACCCTTTTACCTCCATTCCATCTGTGCAGGAGAACTCTCGGAATGTGTGAGTAACCTGTCTCACAGCCTGGAGACAGGGAAGCTAGCGGACATAGGAAGTTGTCCACCAACTAGAAAGTCAGTTTTCTTCTACTTCTCTGTCCACTATCCCTTATAGAGGCCTCCTTTCTTTTCTTTTCTTTTTTTTTTTCAAAATATATATATATATATTTGTGTTAGGTACTAAATTTGGTTCACAGGTGAGTCAGGGAAGACTGGCTCAGAGGTTACCCAAAAGAACATTTTTAGCCTCATTAAACTTAATATTTAAGGAGAATCACTTTCTCACTTGAAGTATTCTGCTAATTATTTTAATTCTTTTTTTTATGGTTACCAGTATTAAACTATCCTAAGTCAACTAGAAATAAAGAAATCTGTGATGGAAATATATCCAATCTTAACAAGATTTGGATAATTAGCCTATAGGATTGAGCCAATATACTTCCCCCAAATGAACTAATTTGTGCATTCAACCACAACTCATAAGGTTTCTTTATAATTCATGTTTCCTTGTTTTCAAAACTCTAACGATATACTCAAAACTTCACAGATTATAAACCAAGAGACTGAGCTAATGTTTTATATTCTTTCATTGGCGCAAAAGACTATCAAGGGGACCTATAAGGATATGAAATTTTTCTTCCAAAGTAATGACCTTATATTTCACTAGATAGCTAAAATACCACACTCATACATTTCATATTGCATCAAACTCCATGTATACTTGAAGTTTTTCACTTTCATCTAGAATAGTTATGAGCAAATAAAATCATTCTGAATAGAAATAATTTAGTCCTCAGTAGTCTATTTTTACACTTGTCACTTTAAAGAAATTTTAAAAAGAAAAACTCTAATCAGTCTAATGCAAGAGATTATACCATTTACCAAAAATGCCTTCTTCATTTACTAGTAAGCTTATGGAAGAAATAGTTGGTCATTACTGTATCACCTGGTCAGACCCCAAACTTTTAAAATGTGATAAATTTCAGCCATTTTAAAGGCTTAGATGAAAAACAGCCTTTTCTTAGGCAAATGTAAATGTTTCCCCCCAAAATAATTATGTTCCATTATAGAAATCAATAATCAAACTTGTCTCTAGTGTGAATCACATAAAAATTATCTTTGAAGTATTAACAAAATAGTTTCATTGAGGTAGGAATAACCAATTTCACTTTTATCCACAACTGTCAAAACTGTAACATAAATGCATAAACCTTTTATACAGTTTTTTAAGTTATCTTTTGCATAATGGAAAAAGTAATAAAAGTAGAGTTCAAGTTTCAAGAAGAAAAGTTTTATAGAGAAAGGATTAGGCAGGGTGATGAGAGACACCCAGGGAAACTAGAAAAATGAAAGAACAGGAATAGAATTTTTAAATTTTTATTGACGTTCTTACAAGGTTTACAGCTGAATGAAGTTAAGCATTCTGCATTTCAATTACTTTTATAGCAGTAACAAGAATGTAGAAAACAGCTACACATTCATCTTAACTTGTTGTCTACCTACTGAGAGCAGTCTTCAGAGGTCCTCCTCCACTACAACCGAGATTCGTTTTTCTGACCTCAACACTCACATCAGTATTCCAAAAAGCCCGTATGTCTAAAATCAGAAAAGTTTCTCATTTCCAGGTTTCTATATATTCACTCTATAGTAACACTTATCAAATGTTAAAGTGCATAAAACTCATCATGTAAACGTGTTTAAAATAGAGAGTCTAGCATACAGATTATCACCATAACCATCTGCAAAGATTCTTAATCAATTGATCTACATTTTAATAAAAGTATAACTTGTTCAAGGTTTGAATCACACTAGAGAAACACTGATCTAATTTTGGGTTCACATTCAAATTATTTAAGAGCTTTTAATATTATGACTACAATCAACTTTAACCTGTTACATCTTGCAGGATTTGATAAAAGAATCAAATTAAATACACAGAAATAGCTAGATGATAGGTGGATGGATGGATACATACATACATACATACATACATACATACATACATACAATGAGAAGTGGGTAAAAGAGATGAGGAGGGAAGAAGGGGAGATGAAAATAAGTTGTTTTTTAAAAAGGTAGCTACAACTAAGTCTGCAAAATGCAAAACAACAATTTTAATTAAGTTTTACACTTAATTGATTGGTTGTTTAGCAATGTGTAGACACTTCCTTTGGCTACTTTAGAACCAGGGCATAGTTTTGAGGGTTCTCTCTCTCTCTCTCTCTCTTTGAGACAGAGTTTCACTCTTGTTGCCCAGGCTGGAATGTAATGGCATGATTGTGGCTCACTGAAACCTCCACTTCCCAAGTTCAAGCAATTCTCCTGCCTCAGCCTCCCAAGTAGCTGAGATTACAGGTACCCACCACCATACCCAGCTAATTTTTGTATTTTTAGTAGAGATGGGGTTTTGCCGTGTTGACTAGCCTGGTCTTACTCCTGACCTCAGGTGATCCACCCGCCTCGGCCTCCCAAAGTGCTGTGATTACAGGTATGAGCCACCGTGCCCAGGCCTCTGTCTCTTTTTCATTCCTTCTGCATCTTCATGTCTCACTCATAACCAGATTCTCTCTCTCTGCTCAGCTTTCTTATCCTTTTGTGATTTCTTTCACTTTTCCCATTTTCTCTTAGTCACTTTATCAATTTACTATTTTACTGTCTCTTGTTCCTATGTCCACCTTTATTATGGGAGGTCTCCTATATGGTATGGTTGAAAGTACTTCTGCTATTATTATGTCTTCCCCATGCCTTCTGGTCCCACTCTTGAAATCTTAGAACTCCTATCTTTTGGGTTAAGAATCGCCTTATTCACCAACTTCTCTTTTAAAATCTATGTGCTTCTGGAAGAGATATATACTTCTGAGAGATCAAGTCACTATCAGCTGGAGACCCTTTATTTCTATCAGTTATGAACCAGTAGGCTTAAAGGACTTTGGGCTTCTAACTGACATAGACAAACGATGTCTTAGCCTTCCTTAAAATCTGGAGACATCTCACAATATGTACATATACACATTGGGCAACTTATTTTTCCATCTTCACTTGATTGCTTTGGACACAATTTTGATGCTAGGAATAGCAAATTTTAACATTAAAATAATTTCCTAGACTTATAGAGTCAGAAAAATTAAAGAAATAAACTAAAAAGATCAGCAATCCATCCTTGAACTTCCTCCCCACCCCCATATTTTATAAAAAGAATTAGGCAGTCTCTCAAAAATACAGTCTTAAAATACATGTACACATACATACACTCACATACTCAGGCTAGGGACATTAATAGTCACATACCCCCATATCTTCACCTCTTTTCTTGTCTAAAAATGTTCCACAACCTGCATTAATAGCCCAACCTAGCATTGCATTAGGCAATGATCATTGCTGAGAAATCTTTCCAATTATCAACTAAAAATTTCTTACAGATTTCTTTCCTTTTATTATGCCCATAGTGAGGATGAATAACTAATCATTATCCTTTAACACTTTTCCATACTCTGTGCTTAAAGACAGAGGTTATACCTATTTTTATTCGCCCTTTTACAATGTATTCGACACTTCAGCAGAGGTCCTGCTAAGGATTTTTATTGTCTCTCCTTCCTCACAACCACCCACAACTAGAATCATTATTAAAGCTCATTTTCATATACTGCTTATATTATTAAGAGATGCCTTCAGCATTTTAAAAATATTTTTAACACTCAGCACTTAAGAAATAGCATTCTTCAATATAAATGGAAACAGAAAATGATTACAGTTGAAATTAATTAGGCACTCAATAAACATTTATTAAATTTAGCCGAAATATCATATTTTTCTATTTTTAATATTCAGTATGATTTATTTTCTATTTTCATTTATTATGAGAAAACTTTCCATATTCCAAAAGATTCATTATATTTAATTTTTTCTCCCTTGAATAATTCTTTATTCCCCTGCTATTATGTGTAATATTTCAAACTAAAGTGTTCTTACTACAAATCTCCTGTGTTCATGTGTCTTTGCCTTGCAACAAACAAACATATTAAATTTCTTCTCTTCTTAATAGTAATTCTTGCCACCTACCTGACTTACGGAAACATTGTGAAGATTGATGGGGCTATCAATAAAACACCTGAAATTCCTTGCTGTTTTTTTTTTAAAAAGAAAAAAAAAAAAAACAGGAGTGTATAAGGGAAGATAGTAATGCTGTATTTGGGGGATTTGTTTTTCTAAACATCCTACAGTAATTCTTTAAAGGATCCTTCTCTCCCCTTTGTCCTTGTAACAAAATTATGAGTAAACATGAACTTGATAGAATATGGATCCTCTTAATAAGAGTTCATTTATTTCTATTTGTTACAGAAGATAGGTTCACCATTGTCCATTCAAATAACAACTAAATGGGGCATGACCAGACCAACAGATTTCAAATTAAGATATAGCAGTTTAATAGTATATCGCAGCAGTTGGCTTCTTTATAGCCTATCAACTAACAGAAGAATGCTGTCTCTTAAAAATCAAGAACTATAAGGCTCCCTTGCCAGGAAATTAAAGATTTTCAGGTAAATTATTTACTGCTCTCTTTGTTGATTCTCCTCTGATACTATTAATCTGTTACAATAGTCACATCTCTGTCATTTTGCATGTGTGGCATAGACTAAACCTGACATCAAAAAACCTGGGTACATATCCCTTTCCACCACTTACCAATTAAGTAATCTTGACAAGTGTTTGTAAATCTAAATTGCCATGAAGGGATAGAATGTTTTCTCTCACTAATTTACAAAGTTTTTGAGAGAATGGAATTAGAATATGTCTGTGAAGGCACGGAATAAATTTTTGATTGCTTATATGTATAAGATAGTATGATGCCAGCCTACCTAGCTTTTGGGCAGTCTACCCCACAGTTCTATCAGTTGTGAATAGAATTGTGATTCTATTCAATCACATCATAATTCTCACATAAGAAACAAGTAGGAAAAAATCATTGGCACATTTCATCAGGTCTTCTTATTTACTCAGAACTGATCTACATGTAAATGTAAAGAGATTGTGATTTTACAAGGGGCTTAAAACACCTCTCAGTATTTTGCATACTCCTTCCAACTTCCTGACTAGCAGTCCTGTCTCTACGCTTGGCCAGCCTTGGCCTTTCCACCTGGAATAGCTTTCCTCTTGTACTTATCGGAATGATACTAACCTTTGAAAGTACAGCTTAAAAGTCACCTCCTTTAAATAGTCTTCACTTCCTCAATCAGAAGTATTTTTAATCTATTTTTGTTATTGTAGCACCTATTATTGTAGTCCATGTACTCCAGACTCCTCCCTAAGACTATGACCAAATTGAGTCAGAGAAGGAACTCTCTCTTATTTATTACTAAATATTAGTACCAAATAGAGGAAGTTTAATATGAAATTTACTAAACAAATCTGTTACTTCTACTTATATCGCACACAAAATTATGAAATTAGTCTTTCATTTGTTCTTCCCACATATGATGCACAAAAATATCTGTAAATATATAATTTTACATCACCTATGACTCTAATTTAAATGTCTCAGTCCTAAACTCAAAACCTTCCATTTTTATTCACTTCCCCCTCCATCTTTCTTAATTTCTTCTATATCATGTACCCAGTATTCCTCCTCCTTAGCATCCTGGTGTTTTAAATTGCTATCTCCATTTTCCTACATTCTCTGTCCTTATAGAATAGTCTATTTTATTAATTATTTACAAATCTAGTATAAAAGCTAGCTCTTCCAAAAGACCTCACCTGATCAACCCTTTTATATAGATCTTTTATAAACTCTAAGCTCTCAGACACCAGGACAATTTCCTTATAAAATGAAAAAGAGCATATGACTTCATATTAGAAATGCATTAAGATAAATGGCCTAAAAGCATAATTGCCTTAAGGCAATTTATTCAGGGTTTGTTTCTACAGCATGAAACTAATAACAGCAGAGAATAATTTTTAACAGTATATACAGACAAACACTTTTCATCCTTACATTTTTGTGTGCATAAGTAGCATTTCTTGAGATCAGAGCATTTTGCACTATCCAAGGTTTACACTATGAAGATAAAATGTACAAGTAATTCCTGCTTATTTATCATATCTTTCTGGAAATTGTTTTGTGAATAAGATTTTCAAAAGTGAATCAAAATTGCCCACTGAAAGACTACCATACCAGTAGTTAACCTGACAAAGACCCCAGCATCAAATAAGTCATAGGTATAACTAACAGTACTTTGAAGATATAGTAAGGAGTTTAAAGTTTTTGACATTAAAATAAATTTTTAATTTAAACAATAAAATATAATTCATGTTCTATAAAATTATTTAAAATCTCTAAATAATACACTAATCATTAAGGATTCTAAATGTCATGGAAAATATTTCTGAAAAACTGAATCTACTCTGCTGGATATAATAATATTTAACAGCTATTTTTCAAGAAATTTGGTGGGTGGCTCCCATCCAGGGACAATGGCTAAGCCTTGGGCCTGGCAACACATTCCCTCCATGCTAAATAGCAAAAGCCCCTTAATTTGAACTCTGTTCTGAGATCTATAATCTGTAGGTCAGAAGGGGAAATGCAAAGATGAAAAGTCAAATGTTGTTCTTTCCAAATAGACAAGAATACAGACATTCCTATTTCCACCTGGGTGCACATTCTACCTTGTAGCTGTGCAAATGTAAGTAAGCTCTTTAAACTCTAAACTCTTGTTTCCATAGCTGCAAAATGAAAACAATTATACTAAATAACCACTAAATGAATGTCAAAAATTAAATGAAATAAAGTGCATAATGTGCTTAGCAAGTATCAAGTATATGTAGTAAATATTCAGTAAAGTCACTATTATAATATCATTATCATTATCATCACATAGGGTACACTTGCCCACTGACACATTGTAGATTACCTAATACATGCAGTCCATTCCTACCTCACACCTAGAACAATTGAGTGCTCTCCTCAATACTAGGGATATGATCTAATAGACTGACACTGGTCTCAAGAGACAAAGGGCCTGGTGAGTTAACAGCAGAAGGAATGCTGACTCTCATAAATTTTGACAGATATTTGTCATACAAATTGACAGAAAACCTCCTTTAGTTACTGAAGAGTAATTTAAGCTATGGTATCACCGGCCAGCCACTATAATTAAAGTTAGATATCCTGAGTAAGATTTTTTTATGGCCTAATGATCAATTAATTATTTCTGCATGGGAAATTTTCCAAACTACAATAGTCTCAAAGATGCTCTAAGGGTTGAAACTATGAGGATTCAGTCTTTAATTTGTTCAAGTGTTGGAGCCAACACAAAAATGAGTCTAGTTTTAGAAATGTTTTAAGTTGCCTATGGTTGGAATTATAGAGTGCTCTCTCTTCAATACAGAGTCTTAAACTCCTTTATTTTAATAAAAGTATGAGAAACTTATTCTGCACTCAGTAAATATTTAAGTAATATGTAAATGTGAATCTTCCCTCCATCATTAACACAGAATAACAATACTGAAAGATTTGCCAGAATTTATCCGGGGTACCTCTCTGCTGCATCCTCAGAGGCCCTTGTCCAGCATGGCCTGCTGCATGCATGGTACAATTCTGCCCCTCTCTTGATCCTCTGTGTTTATCCAATCAATCAATCCAGACCATATTGTCTAGGCCTTCCCAGACAATAAAATAATAACTTTTTAAAAATTGTACTTTTGGCCAGGCGTGGTGGTTCAAGCCTGTAATCCCAGCACTTTGGGAGGCCGAGACGGGCGGATCACGAGGTCAGGAGATCCAGACCATCCTGGCTAACACGGTGAAACCCCGTCTCTACTAAAAAAATACAAAAAACTAGCCGGACTTGGTGGCGGGCGCCTGTAGTCCCAGCTACTGGGGAGGCTGAGGCAGGAGAATGGCGTAAACCCGGGAGGCGGAGCTTGCAGGGAGCTGAGATCCTGCCACTGCACTCCAGCCTGGGCGACAGAGCGAGACTCCGTCTCAAAAAAAAAAAAAAAAAAAAAGATTGTGCTTTTGTTTAATGATGTATCATATATTGAAAAATGCTATAAAAATGTTGTAAGAAAATCTTGTGGCACACTGTTTCATTCTGTCTCCCTTGCAACAACTATGGGGCAAACTTCCTTTAGACTTCAAGGCCACAGCCTCCCCTCAAGCTGGTATATGTTATTATATGGACAATTTGAATCTTGCAACTTGTCCTGATTCTTTCTTAGTTTTGGCTCATTAGGAAATTCAAAACTGATTTGGTGTCCCACCTTCAGATACTGTGAGAATTTTATAGCACATATCGCTAGTTCTCTCTCTTGTAGCCCCGTTTTATTATTATTCCTTATTTTCCTTTCACCTTGTCTTTTATATTTTTTTCAGTCATTATGGCTTATGCTTGTCTCTTTAGAACTTAGGAGAGGTATTTGTAGGAGTGTCAAGACGCTTTTAAAAAAAGAAAAAAATGCTATCCAGGGAAATGTTTCCCAGATTCTCAAATATATTTGCCAATGAACCTCTTCTAACAGTACAGAACCGTTGACCCCAATTCCTGCACCAACTCTTACCAAGCTAAATATATCACTTGTCTACTTGTCTACCTGGAATTATATTGCAAATGAGTCCTAGGTTCTCTTATGGTATGTATAGCTTGTACACTTTTCTTCATCATCATTTTTACCACGAAGCCCTTGCCACTCCTATCAGACTACCACTGGGTGGCATTCTGCCTTGAATGGACAGATCACCTAACTAAATTAAAAAAAAAAAAGTCATTACCTATCTTATTTCAACCATCTGAATATTTTCTGTTGCTTGGCTAGTACCAACCAGATTTCAAGTAGCTACCAGGATGTTACCACAAATAACCCAATACACACCTGGTCTTGCCGCACACATTACGCATTGTGCATTGGACTACCCTGTGCCTCGTGACAAATGGCTTGTAAAGGTCAATTAATTTTCTCAGCACCTATCTTATCTGGTTCCTGCTTTATCCTACTACACAGGAATCAAATCCCCACACACCTGGCACTAAAAACCTCTACCACCAAAATTCAGAAACATGAAATTGACCACCCAAGAGCTCCATTCAGAGATTATAACTGACATTTTAAAATAGCCTATAGTTCCCTTATGTCAATATTAGATAGAGATTGGACTGAATAGAAAGATGACCTTTGTTAGAAAACTGAAAACAAAACGTAAAAAGCAATGAAGCAGAAGTGGATTGCTCCTATATATTCATATCTATGAAATGTATACATATTTTCGTATATGGTATAAACACATAGTTATAATTTTAAGGTCACATCCTAATGTCAACAGTAAACAGAAAGAATAGTAAGTTCATAATATTTCTTTTAATGTGTTTCCAAAGCTGTTGAGTAAGCTATAATTCCATAATTCTGGCAGAATTGTCTATTTCATATAAAATTTTTAAGATTTCCCCACAAAGAGCCAGGTTCAGACAACATACTGATGTAATAAAAGTGTCTCATAGAAATAGGAGTGCTTTTTAAAGAATTACTAATCCACAAAAATTACTCAACATTTCACTTTCAGCCATAAAACATATTTACACATACTTACACAATACTAACTATGGAATTTAACCCAACAGGTTCCAATTATTTACATTAAGATACACAAGAAAGGACCAGAAACTAAACTAGCCCAATCCTTGAAGATAACTCTTAAAGTGTGGTCTACAGACCACCTATTTCAGAGTTACCTAGGACGTCTGCTTAGAGTGTAAATTCATGGGACATACTCAGGCTTCTAGAATTAGAATTCCTGGGGTTGGAGCCCTGGAATCTGATTTCTTTATAAGTTCCCTTAATTCTTGAGTGCAGTAAAGTTTAAGAATCACAGCACATGGAGAAGACAAGTGAAATAAAAAACAGCCAGACTTGTAGTGAGAGTCCTTGTAACAGGTACTGCATAGCACCCAAGGAGTGCAACAAGTTATTGCAATTCACAGAGGCAGCCAGCAAAATGAGGTAGGGTATCCACAATTGCATCAATGCAATTGGGTTTGAAGCTTCACTACATGCTAGCTATGTGAATTACAAGGTTTTTCTTTTAACTCAATGACTTTTAATAACTCAATGACTTCTGCATTTGTAAAACAAGAATAATCTAACTTATGCGTGGTTGTAAGGATTAAACAATTTAGAATTTAACACATGTAAAGCACTTAGAGCAGTGATCTGGGAGAATATCACATAGGAAATAATCATTCTAAAATGACTAAGTCATTACCTATCGATACTACACTGCTAGAGGTAAGTAACCATGATTATCCATATTCTGGACTGTTTAAGCAAAACTGTGAGATGAAGCTCATCTTCATATTGTTCCCTTCTTTTTGGATATCTTCCATTCTTAGTATAAAGATCTGCCCTTCCTAACCTACACACTGTTTGTTCTCACCTTCCCACAATGGTGGTTGTCACAATTTTACCCCACTGGAAATTATCTGTTGTATATTATATCATCTCATGACTTAGTGTTTCAATAATGGAGCTAAAATGATGTACTACATTTTTAGAAGGACCATTGCCAGGTATACATATCCAACTGAGGTTTGAGGAGACTAATCCTTCCCCCACAGTTTTCTAATGAACTAAAAAGTGTAATGGTGAAAAGTAAAGGAAGGTGAAAAAGATATTTCAGAGTAGGCATATCTCTTAGCAACCATCCATGAACCAGGTGTTTCATACCTGCAAATAAACCTTGCAAAGAGCAGCACACCAGGAGAAAAGCTACTTATACCAGACTAATTTTATCATGAAGGTTTATCTTTTATCAGCTTTCCCACTCCCATTCAACTCAGGGATTAGGCATACTTTTTCCTTTCCTCCTGAATTTCACTCCTTCACTCTGAGTAAATGATATTAAGAGTTATCAAGTAACATATATTTCACCTTCCTGCTCTGCAACCTTAGAAGCTACCTGTGCTGCTCCCAGCTACTCCTCTTTTCCTTGAACCTCAGGGTAAAACATCTTCTTCTTCCTTTTGAAAGTTGTTTCCACTTGGACTCTGAGTCTGATATATTTTGATTTAACTTGGAGCTTTTTAAATTTAATTCCTTCTCTCTTTTCCTTGTCTTCAGATGACTCCTTCCCCTTAGGCTATGTTCAATCTTAAAAATTCCCTTGATTTTTCACCCATTCATACCTTCTTTCCCACCACTTTCCTTACCTTCTATCAGACTTTCAGATTCCCAACACCTTGTTTTTGCTTTTACCATTCTACACACACACACACACACACACACACACCCCATGACACTTAAACTTGATTGGCAACGGTCACCACTGACTTCCACACTGCCAAACCCAACTGACTGAAAATTCCAGCATTTGACACCATTGACTAGTCTTTCCTTCTAAAAAAACATTGTTCTCCATTGACTTCTGTAACATCATCCTAAAATAGACTTATTTCCCATCTCTTTTACTAGATCTTTTGACTCTGCTCATCCCTAAAATGTTTGTGCCCACTTGTCTTTTCACCTTACAATTCTTCCTTAATGTTTAAATTTAGTCTCATAAATTTACATCTATAAACGTATGACTCTCAAATCAGCACCTCTAGCGTCAGATACTTCTAAACTCCACAACCAAATATCTAATAACCCACTGTAATTTCTACCTTGATATCTTTTCTCCTGTGTGTTATATCTTGATAAAAGAAATTATCTATGTAATCACTCATGCCAGAAATCAGGGAATCATTTTTGAACCCTCATAATTCATCACTTCCCACATCTTATCAGAGCACTAGGTCTCGTCAGTACAAAGCCTGTACACTAGGTCTTGTCAGTACAAAGCCAGTACACTAGGTTTTGTCAGTACAAAGTCAGTATAAAGCACTATCTACTATATTGCCTTCTCTCCATCTGCGTGTGCTACCATTGCTTTCATATGAAGCACATTGTCTCTTCACTCAGGACAGACAAGTTATAAAAAATATTTTAAGGTAACATGATAACTTTCATACAACTATAAAATAAACATGTGTCGTAGATTTTATTTAACTAATTAATGAATGAGGGAGCCAGTAAGATGTTACAATGAGTTCAAAGGAGAAGTTAAAGTACCACACTTATATAGGTTAATAAGCGATGTTGAGATGAATTTACCAATATATTCAAGTCTGGCTTTTTCCACAGTAGGAAGGAAAATTAATTTTCCATTCTCCAGACAATTCATTTGCACATCTATGGACAAGAGTCATTTGCATCGACATGATCTGCAATTTACAGAATTTTAAATAGCTCAAAGACAATGAAAGATGCAAACCCCATAAAATCAAATAACTCAGAAAGGTGTGCTCTGTCCTTTAGACAATATATATTTTGATTGAAGACACCTAGTAAAGTTTTTTGTCTATTTCAAAGCCTTTCACAATTTTTTCTGAAAGACTTTCTCATCGTTTGTAAAACTAAAGTCTAATAAAATATCTCCCCAGTTAAAAATTCCTCATTGTCTTCCTACCAACACAAAATAATATCTAGCTTAGCTCTAACTGGCCATTCTGATCTCCTGCCTCACCACCCCATCCCACCTCACCCCCACTTTATATCAGTTAGAGAAATAACAAAATGCTCATTCCTTCCCTAATATACTTTGCTGTTTTATACTCATTTTATTTCACATGCCAGGTTTTTCCTGGAATGTGCTTTTGTCCAACTAATAAAACTTCATTATTGTATCTTTTTTGAATTTTTTTATTTTTAATTTTTATGGGTATATAGTATGTGTATGTATTTGTGGAATACATGAGATACTTTGATACAGGCATGTGGCCAGGCGTGGTGGTTCATGCTTGTAGTCCCAGCACTTTGGGAGGCCAAGGTGGGCTGATCACCTGAGGTCAGGTGTTCGAGACCAGCCTGTCCAACATGGCAAAACCCCATCTCTACTAAAAATACAAAAAAAAATTAGCCAGGTGTGGTGGCAGGTGCCTGTAATCCCAGCTACTTGGGAGGGGGAACAATAAACAGGCAGGCAATGTGAAATAAGCACATCATGGAGAATGGGGTATCCATCCCCTCAAGCATTTATCCTTCATGCTACAAACAATCCAGTTATACTCTTTCCATTTATTTTAAAATATACAATTAAATTATTATTGACTATAGTCACACTGCGCTATCAAATAGTAGGTCTTATTCATTCTTTCTAACTGTTTTTGCACCCATTAACCAGCCCCACCTCTTCCACAAGTCCCCATTCCCCTGCCCAGCTTCTAGTAACCATCCTTCTACTCTCCTTACTCATGTGTTCAATTGTTTTGACTTTTAGATTCCACAAGTAAGTGAGAATACATGATGTTTGTCTTTTTTGCCTGGCTTATTTCACTTAACATAACGATCTCCAGTTCCATCTATGTTGTTGCAAATGACAGGACCTCATTCATTTTTATGGATGAATAGTACTCCATTGTGAATAAATATATTTTCTTTATCCATTCACCTGTTGATGAACACTTAGGTAGTCTCCAAATCATGGCTATTGTGAACAGTGCTGCAATAAACATGCAGGTACAGATATATCTTCAATATACTCATTGCCTTTCTTTTGGGTATATACCTAGCAATGGGATTGCTGGATCATTTGGTAGCTCAATTTTTACTTTTTTGCAAACTATTTTCCATAGTGGTTGTACTAATTTGTATTTCCACGAAAAGTGTACACAGGTTCCCCTTTCCCCACATCTCACCACCATTTGTTATTGCCTGACTTTTAGCTATAAGCCATTTTAACTCAGGTGAGAAGCTATCTCATTTTAATTGTGATTTGCATTTCTCTGATGATCAATTATGTTGGGCACCTTTTCATATGCCTGTTTGCCATTTGTGTTTTGAGAAATGACTATTCACATCTTTTGCCCATTTTTGATAGGATTATTAATTTTTTTCCTATGGAGTTGTTTGAGCCCTTTGTGTATTCTGACTATTAGTCCCTTGTCAAATGGGGTCAAATGGGTAGTTTGCAAATATTTTCTTCCATTCTGTGGGTTGTCTTCTCACTTCGTTGATTGTTTTCATTACTATGCAGAAGGTTTTTAACTTGAGGTGATCCCTTTTGTCCATTTTGCTTTGGTTGTCTTCACTGGTGTGATATTAGTCAAGAAAGTTTTACCCAGACCAATGTTCTAGAGAGTTTCCCCAAAGTGTTCTTGTAGTAGTTTAATAGATTGAGGTCTTAGATTTAAGTCTTTAAACCATTTTGATTTGAGTTTTGCATATGGTGAGAGATAGGGGTCTAGTTTAATTCTTTTGTATATGGATATCCAGTTTTCCCAGCACCATTTATTGAAGATACTGTCCTTTCTCCAGTGTATGTTCTTGGCAGCTTTGTTAAAAATAAGTTCACTGTAGGGGTGTGGATTTTTGTTTCTTGGTTCTCTCTTCTGTTTCATTGGTCTATGTGTCTGTTTTTATGCCAGTACCATGCTGTTTTGGTTACTACTGCTCTGTAGTATAATTTAAAGTCAGGTAATGTGAATCCTCTGGTTTTGTTCTTTCCACTTAAGATAGTTTTGGCTAGTCCAGATCTGCTGTGGTTCCATATAAATTTTAGAATTTGTTTTCTATTTCTGTGAAGAATATCATTGGTATTTAGATAGCAATTGGATGGAATTAGTAGATTGCTTTGTGTAGTATGAACATTTTAACAACGTTAATTTTTCCAATTCATGAACATGGAATATCTTTTCATTTCATGGTGTCCTCTTCAATCTGACTATTTACAAAGCCAAGTTCAGAGGCCATATTTTTCAGGAAGACTCCAGCCTCTCCAAATAATCATTTCCTAATAATGCCAATTATTTGTTTTCATATCTTACTTTTCTAACAGACTGAGAGTTGCCTAGTGACAGTGACTGAAAATGTATTGTATGGTAAGTAACAACACAGACTCTACAATCAGATCGGGATTCAAATTCTGAATCCATCACATACTGGATGAGTGGCACAGGCAAGTTACTTAGTCTCATTTTGCCTAAATTTCTTCCCCTGGAAGTGAAAGCACTATTGTTTATAATATTGGTTTGAATTAGAATAACTGTTTGAATCTCTTTCACTCTTTACAATTACTCTCCTCCAAGGCAAAACACTTATCTACTTTTCCTCAATTTCTTTATCTGTAAAACATAGTTGATAACACCTCAGAGTTGCTGTGAATTACAAAGATACAATATATTAAAGCAGTGTGGTGATTAACCTTATATATGTCAACTTAGCTAGGCCATAGTATCTAGACATTTTGTTAAATACCAGTCTACCTATTACTATGCAATCTATCTCTGGAAAAAAATAACATTTTAATCAGTAGCCTTTTAGTGAAACCAGATTACACTCCCTGGCATGAGTGGTCATATCCAGTCAATTCAAGACCATAAGAACAAAAGATTTAATCCTCCTGCTTCCCCTACTAAGGAAGAAGGAATTCTGCCTTTGGACTTGAGCTGCAATGTCAACTCTTTTCTAGGTCTCCAGCCTGTTGCTTTCTCTGCAAATTTCAAACTTGCCAACTTCCATGATCTCAGAAGCCAATTTTTAAAAATAAATTTCCCTCTCCCTCTCTTTCTCTAACTCTATCTTAATACACACACACACGCGCGCACACACACACACACACACACAGTCATCCTTCAATATCCATGGGGAATTGATTTCAGGACCTCTCACAGGTACTAAAATCTACAGGTACTCAAGTCTCTGATACAAAATGATACAGCATTCATATAATCTATGCATATCTTCTTGTATACTTTAAATCATCTCTATATTACTCATAATGCCTTAAAAATGTAAGTGCTATATAAATCACTGTTATGCTTTATTGTTTAGGAAATGACAAAAAAAAGTCTGCACATGTTCAGTATAGACACGATTTTTAAAAAAGCATTTTCAGTGTGAAGTTGGTTGAATGCATGGATGCAGAATCCATGTAGGGCCAACTACACACACACACACACACACACACACACACACACACATCCGTGTAGAGCCAACTACATACACACACACATTCAGTTGGTTGTTTATCTAAATAACTCTATTTTATACAATCAGTCATGCAATATCTAGTGCTTTGGAAGCACTTAATACATGTAATTTTTGTTATTAGAGCTTTCCAGAATAATGAATTAATGTATACAAAAGACAACACATTTGGAACATGAGTCAATAGGTATTATATATTCATAGTTCTTTACCATTTTTTATTTCCAGGCCCTAACATAGTACCTAGTATAATTAATTATTGGAAGTTTGCTCAGTGAGCAAATAGATGAATGAAAAAAATAAAATAGGCAAAATGTAACAGTCACTTTTTTAAAGCTCATATATATTATATTTTTTCATGTTTATTATATGGTATTTAATGTTAAATACTAAAGGTTTGTGTATTAGTCCATTCTCACACTGCTATAAAGATACTACTTGAGACTGGGTAATTTATAAAGAAAGGAGGTTTAATTGATTCACAGTTCTGCATGACTGGGAGGCCTCAGGAAACTTACAGTCATGGTGGAAGTGGAAGCAGGCACATCTTACATGGCAGCAGGAGAGAGACAAGAGAGTATGAGAGAGCAGGAAAAAATACCATTTATAAACCATCAGATCTTGTGAGAATTCACTCACTATTACTAAAACAGCATGAGGGAAATCGCTGTTCCAGTCACTTCCCTCCCTCAACACATGGGGATTACAATTCGAGATGAGATTTGGGTGTAGACACAGAGTCAAATTATATCAATTTTATTCAGAATATTCTCCCTGTGGAGTATAAGAAACTCAGAGAGATGAAGTGCTTGCAGAGAGGTCAAAAGGTCAATTGTATTTTGTAAAGAGGACTGGGCTGGGGTTAGAAATAAGATATGCAAGTCCATTTTATTTTAATTTATTTTTGTTTTATTGTAGATTCCAAGAGTACACGTGCAGGTTTTTTTACATGGATATATTGCATAATGCTGGAGTTTGAACTTCTAGTGAACCCATCCCCCAAATAGTGAACATTGTAACCAATAGGTACACTTTCAACACCTCATGTCCCTCTTATCCCCTTTATGGATTCCCCAGTGTCTATTATTTCCAGCTTTATGTCTACATGTACCCATTGTTTAGCTCCCATTAATAAATGAGAACATGCGGTATTTGATTTTGTTTCTGAGTAAAAAATATATATATATACATACACACACACAAATATATATATATATATATATATATATAGGCTCTAACTCCATCCATATTGCTGTGAAGGACATGAATTGAATAAAAATACATGAATATTAATGAAAGATATTATTTTATTTTCTGTGTCCATGCAGTATTCCATTGTGTATATATATCACATTCTCCTTAACTAGTCATTATTGATAGATACTTAAGTTGATTGCATGACTCTGTTATCGTGAACAGCCCTGTAATAAATATGCAAGTGCAGGTGTCTTTTTGTAAAATTATTTATATTCCTTTGGGTATATATAGTGGATTGCTGGGTCAAGTGGCAGTTCTATTTTTAGTTCTTTGAGAAACTTTCACACTGTTTTACACGGGGATTGAACTAACTTACATTCCCTCCAAAAGTGTATAAGTGCTCCCTTTTCTCCATATCGTTGCTAGTATCTGATTATTTTTTGACTTTTTATTAATAGCCATTCTGACTGATGTGAGATGGTAAATTATGATGTTAATTTGCATTTATCTAATAATTAGTGCTTTTTTCATACATTTGTTGGCCACTTGTATGTCTTTTTTGAGAAGTATCTGTTTAGTACTTTGCCCATTCTGTAATGAGGTTATTTGTTTTGTTCTTGTTTTTTTATGTTCTTTATAGCCTCTGGATATTAGTTCTTTGTTGGATGCATAATTTGCAAATATTTTCTCCCATTCTGCAGGTTGTCTGTTTGTTCTGTTGTTTATTTTGCTCTTTAGTTTAATCAAGCTCCATTTGTTATTTTTGTTTTTGTTGCATTTGCTTTTGAGGTCTTAGTCATAAATTATTTGCCCAGGACACTGTGTAGAATTTTTCCTAGGTTTTCTTCTAGGATTTTTATAGTTTCAAGTGTTACATTTAAGTCCTTAATCCACGTTGCATTATTTTTTGTATATAGTGAAAGGTAAGGATCTCACTTTGATCTTCTGCTTGTGGCTAGTCACTTTTCCCAGCATTGTTTATTGAATAGGGTGTCCATTCCCCATTGTTTATTTTTTGTCAATTTTGTCAAAGATCAGTTGGTTGTAACTGTATGGCATTACTTCTGGGTTCCATATCCTGTTACATTGATCTATGTGTCCATTTTTGTATCAATATCATATTGCTTTGGTTATTATGGCCTTGTAGTATATATAGTTTGAAGTCAGATAACGTGATGCCTCCAGCTTTATTATTTTTGCTTAGGATTGCTTTGGGCATTCAGGCTATTTTTCAGTTCCATATGAATTTTACAATTGTTTTTTCTATTTCTTTCAAAAACGGTATTGGTAATTTGATAGGAATTATATGGAATCTGTAGATTTGGGCAGTATAGCTCATTTCAATGCTATTGATTTTCCCTATCCATGAACATGGGAGGTTTTTCCAATTATTTTTGTCATGTACGATGTCTTTCAACTGTGTTTTGTAGTTCTTCTTGTAGAGGTCTTTCCCCTCCTTGGTTAAATGTATTCCAATGTAGATCTGCCAATTTCTTCTTCTAGCCATGACCCTCTGTTGTGCAGGAAGTATACAGTTCTTTTAGGATATGCTTGATCTCAACATTGGTAACCTCCGTGTTCTACGTCTCCTTATAGTAATATCAATTATTCCCAGTCCTTATACTGTCTCCCTCTTAATTTAAGTTCTTCACCATTTGTAGATACTTGCTCCCTAAAGAGAACTCTCAGGTTATCTGCTTCACTGATATAGTGGTTCCAAAATCTGAGTGAATCTGAGAATCAACTAGAACCACTTGTTAAAAATAAAATTTCTTGAGTTCCATGTCTGGAGATTCTATATTTTCAATATGTACTCAAGATAATTCCAATGGATCTGATCCTAGAACTAGAATTTTAAAATCACTTTTAAGGAAAAGATTCTACTCTGACTACTTTTTCATTTTGTCACTAATATCATTGGCTATATATTTATTTCCGCTCTTTTTTCTTACTGGTGATAGACAAGTAAACTTCAGATAAGTTCTGCAATTTGAGTTACAAAGCCCACATTTTCTGGTTGTAAAATTATAATACATATGTCTTCAGGAGCCCAAATACATTTTTCTCTGAAATGTTTCTGTGTTGAAACAACTGCAGGACATTGAAAAAGGCATCAAAGAAAATCAGCTAAAAATCTGCGTGAGATTTCTTTTTTCCAACTTAACACAGAAAAGCTATCTGCCCATTAAACTTTGTTTGTGAATGTATTAAAACTATCTGAGTCACTCAATAGCTACCAGAACTGATAGCCCAAAAATTTTTTAAAAATTTTAACTACAAACTGCACAAGAAGATAGCAATCAGTTTAAGTGGGATAGCAGAGCAGGACAATAGTCTTGGAAAATGACATGAATTTTGGTCTGACAAGTAATAGACAAAGTTTATTTTTGTGTAAACATTAAGACAAAGTTTTTTGTTGTTGTTGTTGTCGTTGTTTCCGACGAAGTCTTACTCTGTTGCCTAAGCTGCAGTGCAGTGGCATGATCTCTACTTACTGCAACCTCCGCCTCCCAGAATCAAGCGATTCTCTTGCCTCAGCCTTCCAAGTAGCTGGGACTACACACACATGCGCCACTATTCCTGGCTAATTTTTGTATTTTTGTAGAGACGAGTTTTATTATGTTCACCAGGCTGGTCTTGAACTCCTGACCTCATGATCCACCCACCTCGTCCGCCCAAAGTGCTGGGATTACAGGTGTGAGTCACCGTGCCCGGCCAAGACCAAGTTTTAAAACAGAAACTCATGAGTGATTCTCTAAGTCACAGTAACTTTAGATTTAGAAGGAATGTGCTATAATAGTGATGTAAAGTAGGATAATTACCCTAACGCTATTGTGTCCAAGATTCAGTGGAGGCATAGAAACACATTTTTAGAAGTTAAGTAGTCAGTCAGATTGTGCTGCTTTGTAAAGGTACCATCATGACCCAAATTTTATTCAGCCTCTGAGAAGACAAAACCAGTCTGTCCAATGACAAATACAACCACAAACCAAAACTATGTAGGCCTGGGCACTAGCCAAAACAAATTTTCTGATTCGCCATATGGACTTTCATTTTAGTCACATAAACAAAATGCTTCTCAACTGCCTTTATCATGTCAGGCTAACAGAAGCCTTTCTAAGCATCTACTAAGTCCCAACAAATCACTGGCAATGTTTTCCAAAGGCTGGTCATGTGTTCTCAGCTGATTCCAGGGTCTTGTGAATAACACCTTTCATGATGTTTGTACAGCTTTGAGATCAAAAGAATCCATAGAACTTAAAAAGCTAGGTTCAAATTCTGGCTCATCTGTTACTAGCTGTGTGATTTTGATAATGGGTACTTATGATAATTTAAAATTTTATGTTAAATTTAAATATTTTAAAACTATGATGAATATAATTTATGTGAAACATTGGTCTTGAAAAATGGAAAACTGGTCTGACAACTCATCGTAATAATGGGAGACATTCTACCGCTATTTAAATACAGAGACTTATTTAAGTTTAAATTAAAGAAATAGTAATAATAATGCTAGTTGAGCATGTGTAATCTGAAAATGTAATATCTGAAATGCTTCAAAATCTGAAACCTTTTGAGTGGTGACATGACACCGCAAGTGGAAATTTCTACACATGACCTCATGTGAGGGATCACATTTAAAACACAGTCAAAACTTCTTTCATGCACAAAATTATTAAAAATATTATATCAAATTACCTTCAGGCTAGGTATATAAGGTACACATAAAATGTAAATGAAACTGTTTAGACTTGGGTCTCATCTTCAAGATATCTCATTATTTATATGCAAATACTGCAAAATCTGAAAAAATCCTGAAAAAAAATCTGAAACCCAAAACACTTCTGGTCCTAAGCATTTCAGATAAAGGATATTCAACTTGTACAACACATGAGATAAGATCATTATACTTGCGGCCTCTAATACTATGCTTATCTTATAAATAGATGTAGGATTTCAAGAATAGTATGTGTGGAAACATCTGAAGCATAATGGATTCGTACAAATTACATACATATGTATTATACTCAGGCTCTATAAATAAGTTTGTATTGCTCAAATTAGCAGTAAAGAATTTGACCTTGCCCAAAGAAAGGCCTGGATTGTGCCTTCAATTTTTGCGAAGTAATGTACGTCACGACTGAGAGAAGTATCTTTGCTTGGGGTAGGGGCTGGACACACCCTGAAATTTATACCCTAAAATATGGTTGTCTTTGGAGTGTGAAATTTGGTTCACGCATCTGTCAACCTGGCAACTGAAATCAAACACAAGGACAATGAATCAATCAGTCATGCTTGTGTAACGAAGCCCTAGTAAAAACTCTGAACACTAAGGCTTGGGTGGGCTTCCCTGGTTAACAGTACTCTGTGCATATGGTCACACATTGATGCTAAGAGAGTAACACATCCTGAAGACACCAGAGGTTTCACATCTATAACTGTACCAGACTTTGCCCTATTTGTCGCTTCCTTTGGCTGAATTTTATTTGTGTCCTTATCTGTAATAACCCATAATCATGAGTATAATAGCTTTCAGTGAGTTCTGTGAGTAATTCTGGTGAATTCAAAACCGAGGGTGGTTTTGGGAGCTCCCCAAAGATGCAATTGGTGTCAGAAGTGAGGACAGTCTTTGGGACTGTATCCTTAAAGCTCGCATTTTGCTAACTCTGGGTAAAATTACACTGTATCATTTAAGTTCATGTAAATGACAACGCTTGACACAAACTTTACCATTTGTTGTAAAGCCTTAAACAAAGATAAAATAAGCGAATTACTGAGCATTTCTTAAACATTACTGTTTTACCAATTATACATTTTTATTACAACTGTAAGTTAACCAATAAAAAGATAAACCTCTAATAACGATCGTTGGTTGGCTGAAGATATATTTGTCTAATTTTGTCTGAAGGCCATTCCCATAGGATCAATCCAAATATTCAAGTTTTTGCATGATTAAAAAAGAGTTAACCTAATAGCAAAATTTTGTCTTTCTATAAAATCATGATGAATTAGTCAAAGTTGCCACATTCAGGCCAGAGTCCTGTGACACCTCACAGATTTTTTGTATTCAGGAAACAACATCGTATCCACTTCTTTCCTGTATTTGGAAAGCATTTATATCCCATCAAGGTCAAGCTTCACAGTTTATATAATGTCCTGGAACAACTAGAGAGGTAGCAAGCTAAAAGACCAGATGATTACTACAGTTTTTTTTTTTTTTAATTTTCAGTACAAAGATTTTTAAAGTTTTATTAAATTACAATCAATGCTATAGCGTTTCTCTAGACGGTGGCACTCAACTGAGTGTGATTTTTCCCCCGAGGACATTTGGCAAATCTAGAGATATTTTTGGTTGTAAAAAGTAGGTGGTGGGTTCCACTGTCATCCAGTGGATAGAGGCCTGAGATGCCACTGAACATTTCCAATGCACCAGATCACCCCTCCACAACAAAGAATTTTCCAGCCCCAAATGTCAGTAATGCTAGGTTTGAGAAACCCTGCTCTAAAGGGAAGTTTTAGTTTCAACTGAACTTTCATCCGCAAGATCAGTACAAAGGAATTTTATCATGGTTCTTTCTGAATATATCACTCTTCACTTATTTAAAGGTGACAATTTTATCTACAGATCCAAATCAAATATTCTTCCTTATTTGAAATAAAATTCTGAAGTATTTAAGCTTCACGGGGCTACACATCAGTACCTGCTGGAGAAATTGAAACTAGATTTCTTGACCTGGGCCTAGTGGCTCACGCCTGTAACCCCAACACTTTGGGAGGCCAATGCAGGTGGATCACATATACATAGCCAAATTTGGCCCATCAAACCCTAGAGGAGCTGGGACCATTAATTTTTTGGTTACAAAAATAAACTGAAGTCTGATAGGACTCCACAGGATAAAACGCTTGACCTCTCCTCTCTGAAGGTATTGTCCCTGGTTCTGTTATAAATGTACTTTACACACAGAAGTGTCATCAGTAACTTTTCCTTCTTATGGATATTGTAAGGAGAATATTTAGCCACTACTTTGGATTCTATATCTAGAATTGTAAATATTAACGTAATGGTCAGTAAAGACAATTAAGAAAATCAGACAAGGGCTCATGACATGCTCAACTCTGCTAGTGTTGAAGCCCTTCAAAATTAGAATTCCCAAGTGAGCTTATTAGACATGGGTGCAATAACTCAGCCTTGAAGTACACTTCTGCTAATATTTCTTACTCAAGCACTTCAGACACAGCTCAGTACTGATGAGTATCTAGACAGTTCACTTGTGTCAGGCTTCCTACCATTTGATTAAGATCCTATAAATGAGTCATATTTGATAAGCAGTGGCCATATCCAGTACTGGGCAGTCATAGAAAATAAACTAATCATCCAGAGGCCAGCTGTTCCATAAAGCTGTAAGAAGCAGACAGTACTCATTGAAAACAACTGCTGTTGATCTTCGGTATGTGGTCAACTGCAAACACACAATATCAGCTTGAAAAGAATATGAGCTATACCTAATTCAGTCACCAGATGTTCAAATATTCACTACATGAACCAGCTCAGTGGTCCCAAATCTGGCTATGTGGCAGATTTTGTTTTTGTTTTGTTTTTATTTTTTAAAGATTTACCTTATTTTTAATTGATGAATAATTTTGCATCTTTGTGGAGCACAAGGTAATATTTTGGTACATGTATGCATTATGAAAAGATCAAATCAGACTAATTTACATATCCATTATCTCAAATATGTATGATTTATTTCCAGTGAGAACATTTAAAATCTAGCTTTTAGCATTTTTAAACATAGAATACATTATTATTAACTATAGTCACCATGATGTGTAATCACCTGAACCTATTTCTCCTGTCTAACTGAAACGTTGTACCTTTTGATACATGTTCTCCAGTCTCACCAGCTCTGCTGCACTAAAAACCTCCAGAGGTGGTAGAATATCTAGCTTAAGGCTGTACTTTCTATCTTTAGGCAGCTTTTTAAAATGCCTCATTATATAGTCATAAAATGGTTCTGCACAATTTCCAATCATTGGTTCATGTTCAATGACCTGAGGCCTGTTCTGTTTTCCTTTCTCTCAGCCAAATGTTGCTAATCTTTCCACTGTTCAACATGTGACATAACACTGAGTCAAGTTTTTAACATCTTCTTGGTCTCCTATGAATGTTTTCTAGTTAGAGTATTATAACCCAGAAGAAATGAACATTCTAGTACAGAGTGGGACAGGATAGGCACCTCCCTCACACTCTAGATACCCTGCTTCTATTAGCACAACCCAGCTGTTCCATTTACTTATCACATTGACCTTACCTTAGCTAGAGCTGAATGTCTCTTTGCAATCATTTTACATTTTCCTAGTAAATTCTTCTTTCCCATTTCACAACACACACTAGTCAAAGTCTTTAACATTCTATTTAAGTCCCACCTCCAATCCCTTTCTCTTAGCTGAGGGCACAGTTTTCACAATCTGTGGAGAAAATACACGTATCCCAACCCATCAAATTAAAATACCCTATCCTAATCCACCCGATTAACATCTAAGCACCACAAAGAGTACCAAATGAACAAATCAGAACCACACATATCAGAGACCTTACCTAGTAGCAAGTTTTATTAACAACGTCAAGCACATAAGCAATCAAGAGGCACAGACAAAGGGAGAAATCAAGAACATCCTGCTTGATTTCTCAGGTCCTTTCGTTCCACATTGGACAGGAGCCACGTGGCCGAGAAGAATAGACGAGGTCTCTAAGTGAGGTTTGGTGGTCAATTTCCAGATTTGGGAGACTATGATTACAGACCATTTCTATTTTATGCCCTCAGAGAGTTGTAGAACATATGTGATAGTTTTCATGCCTTACAAATCCGTAAACTATAGATGCATTTATTATAAGTAATCTGAAGTCAGAGACACCTCTAAAGGACATTCCATAGGTAACAACTCTTATCCTAACAAATATTAGTCTATTTGCCCAAAATATAGTTACCACATTTACATGGAGATTTGACTGGCTCAAGAGCCTTCTTTGCTTTCCCTCAAAAGCATCACTCTTGGTAATCAGGGCAGAAATGAATCATAGGTCTACAGCTTTAACTCCTTCCTCCCCCCAAATCTATACTTATCCATATTTATTATTGTCATAAGGAAAGAAGTCCCACTTTACACTAATCAGGTGGTCTGAATACAATTCCCTCTGCTATCCTCCTTCATTATACCTTCGATATAATTTTGTTTTCATTTTTATTATGTTCTCTTTCTCTTTTACTGTACTCTCTGATATAGCTTTAATGTATTCCTACCTACAAGCATATTTTCCTTACCATATAAATATATTAATGATCTCTCACTTAAAAATGATTCCTTAATTGGTTATTATTCCAGAGACATCTAACATCTCTCTGTCTTTACTATTATAACTACAATTGTTGATACTTGCTTAGACCTAAATGTGACTGTTATCCCTAATATGGAACATTTATTTATGTGTTACTTAAACCACAGAAGACATTTTTAACTGCCTACTGAATACAGTCATCCCTCAGTATCCTTGGGAGATTGGTTCCGGAACCCCATGGATATGAAAATCCATGAATGCTCAAGTCCCTTATACAAAATGGTGTAGGATTTGCATATAACCTATGCACATCCTCCCCTATACTTTAAATCATCTCTAAATTACTTATACCTAACACAATGTAGTGCTATGTAATAGTTGTTCTGCTCTATTTTTTTATTTGTATTATTTTTATTGACAAGGAGTAAATGTCAAAGAAGGTGGGCACTAGATTCAAGGGAGTTCTCATAGAGAAGATACTGGCTGAACTAGGAGTTGAAGGATAAATGAGATCACATAAGTTGGAGATAATGTTGATAAAAGTGTTTAAAATAAGGAAAACAAGACTTTTAGTTCTAACAAGATTTCTCTCTGTTTTTACCATGCTAAGTACAACTATAAACACTGGAAATAAAATGAGACAACCAAAAGAGAACTTGGAAAGGTAGAGAGTGAAAGGCAAACTGGTTAGCGACCCCAGGACTAAAGGAGAAACACAGTGGCAGAGCATCTCTTACACCCACCCAACTGAAGAAGGTGAGGTGATGCAAGCCCAATGTTTCCCAACTTCCCACATAGCAACAGAAGGCATCCCAGGTAGGGTCCTTCCTCCCCTGGATGGAAAAAGAGTTCTACCCACAAGACCAGGCAAGTCCTGCAGGCCCCACCCCAGCCCCAGAAGTGCAGATCAATCAGAAGCCCCAGTGATAATGAGGAGCCAGAGGAAGCATTCTCTGTTCACTCTACACACACACATTTCCTTACCTAGAAACACTACTGAAACTGACAAGGGGGAATCCTGCCACAGAATTGGCTAGCCCAGAAGCCTCTTTGTCCCCAGAGGCCTCCTCACACAATAAGAGACACAGGCCGGATGTGCCCATGTGGGAAGCTGCTTCTTTTTGGTGAAAATGAAACTTCCCTCCCCAACTTACAGGTTCCAGGCAGCCTGGCCAAGAGATGCTCTGTCTGCACCCTCAAGTGGCACTGGTAGGAAACAGTGGGAGTCTCAGGTAAATTAAGCAGACTAAAATAACACCGCAAAGGCTCTGATAATTAAATTTTCATTGGAACCACTGTCCACAAAAGATGGCCAAGACCTGTATGCTAAAACTAAGCATGTCTGCTAAAATAAAAAATTTAAATAGGACCCAGTGTGTCCTAACATACTAATAGCAAAATGCCCAGGATACAAATGACTAAAAGACAATGAACAAAGAGGCCTGGGAGTATAAAAATCATTGTCAGATATAGCAAGAATAGAAAAAGGTATCACCAGAAAGAAGGTATCCAGGTAATAATAATGAGAGCTGGAGTCACATTTGTTGCTGATAGTTTACTAGACACTGTTCTAGGAACATAAAATGAATGAACTATTTTGTTAAAACCATTCTATTGATTAGGTATTGTTCTTATTATTTCTGTTTTTGCATGGATAAACTAAGGCATAGGGAGGTTAATTAACTTGAACCAGTCAAACAGCTCATAAGTGATGGAGTCAGGATTTACAAACTTTCAGTCACACTCTCAGCTTCCACTCTATACTTAGAGTGATATAAAGTAGGATACAGTAGATTGTGAATGGCCATGACTGTCTTTTTAAGGGATCTAGATTGTATTTTGTAGGCAAACGACTACATGAGCAAATCTGTGTGTTAAAAAATAACTATGGAAATAACAAAAAGGATTAATTACAAGAAGAAAGACTAAAATAGAAAAAGCAGATAATGGCCGTAAGTAAGCAAAAGAAAGGACATTAAGAATTTAAACTACACAAGTAACAATATCACTGAGGAGAGGCTATTACCAGGGATAAAAGGAAATTTTAACAGGAAGACATAATAACTCTAAACATTTATACACCTAATATCAAAGGTTCAAGACACATGAAGCAAAAATTGATGGAACTTCAAGGTGAAATAGATGAATACATACTATAGTCAAGGATTTCTTTTTTTTTTTTGAGATGGAGTCTCGCTCTGTTGCCCAGGCTGGAGTGCAGTGGCACGATCTCAGCTCACTGCAAGCTCTGCCTCCCGGGTTCAGGCCATTCTCCTACCTTAGCCCCCCGAGTAGCTGCGACTACAGGCGCCCGCCACCATGCCCAGCTATTTTTTTTTTTTTTTTTTTTTTGT
>NW_012105421.1:553025-559920 GCF_000951045.1 Mandrillus leucophaeus
TTTTTTTGTATTTTTAGTAGAGACGTGGTTTCACTGTGTGAGCCAGGGTGGTCTCGATCTCCTGACCTCGTGATCCACCTGCCTCAACCTCCCAAAGTGCTGGGATTACAGGTGTGAGCCACTGTGCCCGGCCTATAGTCAAGGATTTCAACACACCTCTCTCAATGATCTATGGAACAGGTGGATAAAAGTCAGTAATGATATAGAAGAACTGAACAACCTATCAACCAATTGTATTAACCCTTCAACCAAAACCAGCAGAATATTTTAGAACACAGAGCACTTACCAAGAGAGGTCACAAGTTAAACCATAAAACAAGTATCAATAAGTTAAAAAGGTACAAATTAGACAAGTATTTTATGACAAAGAAGTAATTAAATAGAAAACTAATAGCAAAAAGAAATCTGGAAAACCCCAAAGTGTTTTGGAATAAAATATATACCCTCTTAAGTAACACATCTGTCAAAGAATAAATCAAACACAAAGTCACCAACTCTTAACTGAATGAAAATGAAAATACAAAGAATTGGGTTGTGTAGAATAGAAACAAAACATGCTCAAAGAAAAATTAAGGCCTATATTAGAGAAGAAGTAAATATTAAATTATTAACCACAGATTTATCTGAAGAAATTAGAAAAAGAAGACATAAGTAGAAGTAGAAAAATAGAAATAATAAAGAGTAGAAGTCAATGAATAAGGGAAAAAATAAACAGCAAAACCAGTAACACCAAAAGCCAGTTCTTTGACAAGATCAATAAAACTAGTAAATCTCAACCCAGACTGATTTGGGAAGAGAGACAGAGAGGCAGAGACAGAGAAGATAGAAGTTACCAATATTTATCCATATAAGATATGAATAATTATACCGTAACTAGAAATAAAACATCATTACAGATCCTATAGACATAAGAAGGATAAAAAGAAATAACAAACAACACAAAAACCCTATTTGTATTAAAGATATCAAATTTTTAGTTAAAAATTCTCCCAGAAATAAAACTCCAGGCCAAGATGACTTCTCTGCTGAATTCTGTAAAACATTTAACAGATGACACCAATTCTGCGTAATACCTATCAGAAAAATTAAGCAGTGGAATCACTTCTCACTTCATCATGTGAGACCAGCATTATATTGATATCCAAACTAGACAAAGACATTCAAAAAAAAAAAAAACTATAGATCTATTTCTTATGAACATAGTTGTAAAAATTACTAACAAAATTTTAGCACAAATCCCCAAATATATAAAACAAATAGCACATTATGACTGTATTAGTTTGTTTTCACACTGCTGATTAAGCATACCCAAGACTGGGAAGAAAAAGATATCTAACTGGACTCATAGTTCCACATGGCTGAGGAGGCCTCAGAATCATGGTGGGAGGTGAAAGAAACTTCTTACACGGCAGTGACAAGAGGAAAATGAGGAGGAAGTAAAAGCAGAAACCCTTGATAAACCCATCAGATTTCATGAGACTTAATTCAGTATCATGAAAATAGCACGGGAAAGACCAGCCCCCATGATTCAATTACCTCTCCCTGGGTCCCTCCCACAACACGTGGGAATTCTGGGAGATACAATTCAAGTTGAGATTTGGGTGGGGACACAGCCAAACCGTATCCATGACCAAGTAGGAATTTTCCAGGGAATGAAAGGTTGTTTTAACATTTGAAAAAATCAATCAACAAAATTCACTGCATTAACAGACCAAAAATGGAAACCATATGGTGATCTTAATAGATCCATAAAAAGCTTTTGCCAAAATTCTACATTCATTTCTGATGAAAAGACTCTCAGCTAAGTAGAAATAGAAGGAAATTTCCTCAACCAGGGAGGAAAAAGGCATCTATGAAAAACTTACAGCTAACATCATACTCAAAAAGTCCTGATGATTTCCCCCAAGATCAGGAAGAAGGCAAAATGTTTGCTCTCACCACTTGTATTAAGAGTTCTAGCCAGTACAATAAGACAAGGGAAAGTATTTAAACAAGAAAGGAAAAATTAAAACATGTATTTGCAGATGATATGATTGTCTATATAGAAAATTCTGAGTAATTGGCCTGGCACGGTGGCTCACGCTTGTAATCCCAGCACTTTGGGAGGCCGAGATGGGCAGATCATGAGGTCAGGAGTTCGAGACCAGCCTGACCAAGATAGTGAAACCCTGTCTCTACTAAAAATACGAAAATTAGCCAGGCATGGTGTCACACACCTGTAATCCCAGCTACTTGGGAGGCTGAGGCAGAGGAATCACTTGAACCTGGGAGGCGGAGGTTGCAGTGAGCCAAGATCATGCCATTGCACTCCAGCCTGGGCAACAAGAGCAAAACTCCATCTTTAAAAAAAAAAAAAAAAAAAATTTAAAGAAAATTCTGAGTAATCTACAAGAAAAGTCACAAGAGGTAATAAATGAGATTGGGAAAATCTCAGTATTCAAAGCCAATACAAAAAGTCAACTGTATTTCTATACAACAGCAACAAAAAATTGGAAGGTAAAATTTAAAAAAATTTAATAGCATCAAAAAAATAGAATGCCTAATAAATTTTATAAAATCAAAAGCTACAAGTCATCTGAGAGAAATTAAAGAAAGCCTAAATAAATGTAGACCTATATTAGTAAGTGTGTTCATGGATCAGAAAATTTGTTATTAGTAGGATATCATTTCTTTCCAAGTTGGTCTTTAGATTCATTGCAATCCCAGCAAGTGGTTTTGTGGAAATAAACTAATTCAAAAATTTGCACAAAAGTGCAAAAGACCTAGAATTGTTAAAACAACTTTTAAAAAGAAGAAAAATATTGGAAAACTAACACTACCTGATTTCAAGATTATAAATCTACTGGTTTCAAAACAATGTTGAATTGATGTAGAGACAGACATGAAGATCAATGGAACAAAATAGTGCACAAAAATATACACCTACATATATGATCAATTAATTTTCAACAAAGGCTCCAAGGCAGTTCAATGAGGACAAGATAATCACTTAAACAGTGTTGGGAGAAGGGGCTACCTATATGTCTGAAAAAACAAAAGTTAACCTCATATCTCTTCTCACATCACATAAAAAGATTACTGATGACAGATCTTAGAATTAAGTATAAGATAGAGAACAATAGCATTTTTAGAAGAAAACTTAGGAAGAAATCTTAGTAATACTCAGTTTGGCAAACATTTCTTAAATTTGACACATAAAAAAGAAAAAGCATGGGTTTCACCAAAGAATATATGCAGATGGCAAATAAGCACATAAAAGGATGCCCCAAATTATTAGTCATTAGAGAAATACACATTAAAATTACAAGAAGATAGCACTATCCTCCTAGTAGAGTGGCTAAAATGAAAAAGACCAACCAGTCCAAGTGTTGATGAGGATGTAGAACAACTTTAACTCCAACAGCTGTTGGTCAGAATATAAATGGTTTATCACTTTGGAAAACAGTTTGGCAGTATTTTTAGTCAGACATACACCTATCACACAGTCAGACCATTCTATACCTAGGTATTTCCTCTAGAGAAATAAAAGCATATGTCCACACAAAGACTCATATGTGAATGCTCATAGCAGCTATATGTAGAATAGCAAAAACTGGAAACAACCCAAATGTGTATCAAATGAATTTTATTTTATTTTATTTTATTTGAGACGGAGTCTCGCTCTGTCGCCCAGGCTGGAGTGCAGTGGCCGGATCTCAGCTCACTGCAAGCTCTGCCTCCCGGGTTGACGCCATTCTCCTGCCTCAGCCTCCCGAGTAGCTGGGACTACAGGCGCCTGCCACCGCGCCCGGCTAGTTTTTGTATTTTTAGTAGAGACGGGGTTTCACCGTGTTAGCCAGGATGGTCTCGATCTCCTGACCTCGTGATCCGCCCGTCTCGGCCTCCCAAAGTGCTGGGATTACAGGCTTGAGCCACCACGCCCGGCCTCAAATGAATTTTAAAATTTTGCAATATTCATATAATGGAATACAACTTTGCAATAAAATATACTTTTACTATTTACGTAACAGTCTATAAAAATGCATAAAAATTTCTAGTGACAGAAAACAGATCAGAAATTGCTTGTATGTATGGGGTAGAGGGGTGGAAGCAGGGAAAGAGAAGTTACAAATGATCATAATGGTAACTTTTGACTTATAGCCATCTTCATTGTTTTCCTTGTGGTGATGGTTTCATAGGTGTATACATGATGTCAAAAGTCATCAAATTGTACAATTTAAGTAAATGTTATTTATTTTATGTAGGTTATATCTCAAGAAAGCTATCTTTAAAATATCTCACATTTGAGGAAAAAAAAAATTAATGGTTAGCAGCCTGACATCATTCTTACATTTGGTAGAGATTATCACCTGTATGCGTTTCTATTCACACTGAATTTTTGCCAATGTTCAATGTATTCAGATTTTCTTACTTATATCTGTCTCCTAGAAGCATCAAATCAATGTTTCTTGCCCTAAATTTTCACAGGTGCACCTGTTGGAACTTATATTTGCAGCACTTTTTAATTTGACCTCCAGAATCTCATGAATATACTTGTTTACTGTTTATACACTGTACTATATATTTATATATATATATTCAGATAAATATAAGCTCCACCTCAGCTCCAGAAACATCCAATTTTTAAGTGTTGAAAGTTTTTCCATGTGCCAGTTGATAGATCCCATCTTTATTAAGCATATTTTCATTCTAGTATAACTCTATACTCTGATGTGGCTTCTGAATTTAAAAAGAAAACAACAATAGAAAATCCAAAATAGAAACAAAAAGACCTAATTTAGAAAACCAAGTTTAACTGGATTTAAGTATCTCAGAAAACATAAAATGGAGGGCTCGTACATTGCAAAAAGAAAAAAAAAAAAAAAACCCCTCATTCTACACAGTCTAGAATAACATTTTCAACCTCAAATTTGGCACATACAAGAAAGAGTGTCTTGCAATAATTTTTATGAAATTCTCAAAAACTTATTTAAAATATCATATACTCTTGATTACTGAGGTAATGAAGAATGTGACAAAAATCCAACAATGATAGGACATCAAAGCTTAATGAGGTTTGAAATCATTAACCTAGAGTTCTCACTAAATAGAAAAATACACTGACAAAATTTTAAAATTTTCTGATAAAATTATCTCAACATTTCAGCACATTGTGATTAATTTGTAGCTAGAGAAAATATTTTCCCAACATTGTTACAACCATGGAAAACTAGATGCCCTTTAATAACAGACATCTTAGAATATGTATTGTTAAGGCTTGATGCTCTTTAAAAACTTCAACGGCTTTTACTACAGTAATTTGATTTTATTCTAAGTTGTTCTTCATTACCAGTTCATAGAGCAAAAAGCATAAGCCAAACTTCCAAAGGACTCATCACATTCTCAGTTGAAATCAAATTAAAAACTAAATACAGGAATGTGCTCTCAAGGTCATCTAAGTATATTTTTCTTTGTACTTGCACACCGTTTTCAGTACTTTATGACCATCTTCATTTTATTGAACTGAAGATTTTTACAAAGGAAGTGAGTCTTTCTATCCAGACATTGAAATGTAAAATGTGTAAGAAGATAAAGAAGAACACTTAGGCTAAAACCAGGAAAGTAATGCTTGTCTCAGAAGGAATTGAATGAAAAGAAAATAAGAGATATGATTAATTATAATAAGGAGGAAGAGAACATCACATAACTTTAGATGTGTGACTAAGACTCAAGGAATTTAAAGTAGATGACAGATCTGCAGAAAAGACACTGGTTTTTCCACTAGAAACTATATTGACTCATAATGGGAAGGCAAAGACAAGAAAAGATGACTGCAGAGTAAATTTTACCCGTGTCAATAAGTTTACCATAGGAAGGTTATTTTAAGTAATTTTTTTCAATTATAAACTTACTTTTAAAATAGGTATTTTATGTGCCATCAATTTGAATGAAAGTAACATAAGTAATTTTTTACTGCTACAGTTTTTATTGTTCATTTTCCAACCTGTACTCCAACTCTTGGGGTTCACTTTAACTTGCCTTATTGACAAAGCTACTTCCAGCTGCCCACCCTTTTCTAAAGTATGTTCTTCCAAAACCACGTAGCTTCTGATTGCTAGCTTAGGTACAATCTGACTACAGTTCAGGAGGACGATTTTTTAATTGTATATGAAAGACACCTTCTATTTCAAGAGTGGGAGTCTGTCCATCATTAGTATTAGACAAATCTTTAGATCCATCATTGGTATTAGACAGAATTTTTTTTGAAACATCTTCAAATTTTGCTTCACCTTCCAAAACAACCGATCCTAAATTTATTGCTGAAATTCCTGCTGCCTGCGGTGATTGAAATTCAGTAGACGCATTCTCTACCAGAGCCTCATCTTCAGGGGTTTGTTCAGATGGTGGAGGTGCAACTTCAGCAGAGGCCTCTTGTATAGCAAACTCGTCAGTCAGAAGCAAATCAGCTGGTGGGGAATGTTTGTCAACAGGGGCCTCTTCCGCAGGGACCTCATAAGCTGGGGGAGAGTGTACTGCAACAAGGGTCCCTTCTATAGGAGTCTCCTCAGCTGGTGGAGACTGAACATCAGCAGGGGCCTCCTCAGCTGGTGGAGACTGAACATCAGCAGGGGCCTCCTCAGCTGGTGGAGGCTGAACTTCAGCAGAGGCCTCCTCGGCTGGTGGAGGCTGAACTTCCACAGGGGCCTCCTCAGCTTGTGGAGACTGAACATCAGCAGGGGCCTCCTCAGCTTGTGGAGGCTGAACTTCAGCAGGGGTCTCCTCGGCTGGTGGAGGCTGAACTTCCACAGGGGCCTCATCAACTGGTGGAGGCTGAACTTCAGCAGGGGCCTCCTCAGCTTGTGGAGACTGAACATCAGCAGGGGCCTCATCAGCTGGTGGAGGCTGAACTTCAGCA
>NW_012105421.1:560065-567077 GCF_000951045.1 Mandrillus leucophaeus
GGTGGAGGCTGAACTTCAGCAGGGGCCTCCTCGGCTGGTGGAGGCTGAACTTCAGCAGGGGCCTCCTCGGCTGGTGGAGGCTGAACTTCAGCAGGAGCCTCTTCTGCAGAAGCCTCTGTAGCTTCTAGAAGCTGAATTTCAGCAGAGGCCTCTTCTGCAGTGGTCTCTTCACCTGATGGAGGCTGAAGCTCAAGAGGGGCCTCTTCTATAGAAACTCCCTTAGCTGATGGAAATTGAACTTCAGTAGGCACCTCTTCTGCAGAAGTTTCCTCAGATAGCGGAGATCGAGTTTCAGCAGGAGTTTCATATGCAGGAGCCTCTGTAGCTGCTAGAAGCTGAATTTCAGCAGAAGCCTCTTCTGCAGGGGTCTCTTCAGCTAATGGAGACTGAACTTCAGCAGGAGCCTCTTCTGCAGGGGTCTCCATAGCTGTTGAAAGCTGAAGTTCTCCAGCCTCTTCTCTAGGAGCCTCTTCAGGTAATAGAGGCTGAACTTCAGCAAGGGTCTCTTCAACAGTGGCAGGCTCTACTTTAGCTGGGGCCTCTTCAAGGGCGCCCTCAGCTGGTAAAGGCTGTACTTCAATGGGAGCCTTTTCAGCTGAGGGAGACTGAATTTCACCAGGAAGCTCTACTGAAGGAGACTTCTCAGCTGAGGGAGACTGAATTTCACCAGGAAGCTCTACTGAAGGAGACTTCTCAGCTGAGGGAGACTGAATTTCACCAGGAAGCTCTACTGAAGGAGACTTTTCAGCTGAGGGAGACTGAATTTCACCAGGAAGCTCTACTGAAGGAGACTTTTCAGCTGATGGAGGCAGAATTTCAGCAGGAGGCTCTTCTGAAGAGGACTCTTCGGCTGATGGAGGCAGAATTTCAGCAGGAAACTCCACTAATGGGGCCTCTTCAGCGGGTGGAGGCTGAACTTTAACAGAATTCTCTGCAACTGCAGTGGCTGCCTCAGCAGCAGGAGTCTCTTCAGTTGATGGCTGTACTTGGACATGTGTCTCTTCATCGGGTCTGGGCTCTGCCTTAGCAGTGGCCTCTTCAACTAATGGAGGCTGTATTTCAGCTGGGAATTTTCCTGTTGGTGGAGGCTCTATTTCAGCAGAAGCCACTTTTTTAACAGCAAAACCTTCTTGTACAACAGGTGTAGTTACTTCTTCCCTAAGCCCATCTTCTAAAAGTACCGGTGGACCATTTTTAGTCTCCTGAGTAAATGAAGTTCTGCTGATGCTTTTCTGCTTAATTTCTTCATTGCTGCTTGTTGCTGGTTGAAATTCAGGGTGTTCACTAGCAGAAATCTTTCCTGAGGATTTACGTTTCCGGGCACCTTCCTTTGACTTTGTAAAAGAACTATCTGGCCTGGAAATAGCCACTATTTCTGATTCACTAAAGTATGTCTGTTGTTCCTTGTCCACTTTTTCCACATGGGGGATGTGCATCATGGTCCAGTATTCTGTACGGCTGGTCTGTTGAGATCTGTCCATTTTTAGTTGAACTAAAGGTATGTTTGGTGGAATTTCTACTTCCTGAACACTCTCTGGCAATTCAATAGCTGCTTCTCTAACGTCAGCTGACTTTTCTTCAGGTACCACGGTTTTCTCAACTAACTTGACTTCTTTTTTCTCTTCTACAATGGTGTCTGTCTGGAGAGACTTACTAGTCATTTCCTGTCCACGCTTTCTCTTTGTCCAAGTTTGCTGAAGTTCAGAAGATACTCTAATAGACTCATAGGCTTTGGCAGAGTAGTTGCCTTTGCTTCCAGAAGTATTACCAATATGATGGGTAGCTTTGGGGCTAGATGATTTTGGTATGGCCATGTGTTTCTTTTTCTCTATTACATCAGTTTGCTGGGATTTGTCTACCATTGGTTGGCTGGGTCGTCTTCTCTTTCGAATTTCTTGCCTACATGCTGAGATAGGCTTATCAGAGTCATCACTTTCTTCCATTTCTAAGACTAGTGATTTCAGATTTATTAATTTTCAAGTGATGGCCAAAAATCACAAACGTACCAAGTGTCGAAGACTTTGCCTTTCTTAGGTGTCATTCTGTTGAGCTCCCTCAGAAAAAAAGTAATTCATAAGTTATTACATTCCATACTACACTCTTGTTGGATCCCACCTTATTCAGTAAGCATCTTTCTTGTTTAGCCTCTGTTATAACTAAATATCACTTTTAGAAGTTTCCTTCAAGGGTCTATGACATCATAGCCAATTCTGCCTTCAGGATTCCGTCAGTGGTATTCCTAGGGCTTTTAAACTTAGTATACATCCATAGGTAATGGCTGCAAGTGAGAATCTACTTTTTGAAACAAGTCCAGTTGAAAAAAGCATTTGTCTACAAAAGAACATCAGGTAAATTCCAGTAGTGCCACTTTCTAATTGCTGAAATTGATGCTTTCGAACTTTCAGTTCTGTTCTTTTCATCCTATTATCAAAGACAGTAATGCAGAACTCAGAATACTGCAGCCTATTTTCAATTGTACAAAACAACCCATAACATGTGTGAGGATGTTCTATTAACGTATTTTATATGACTTGAAAAGAAGTTACTACTGTTTGAAAAACTTGAATTCTGAAGTTCATCTTCACATAAGCTTCTTTTCTACATCCTTAGCCTTCAGTAACACAACAGCCTATTCTCAAAATATAGAAGGCAGGTTTATCTTCCAAGACATCGTGTGATATTTTAATTTTTATTTAACTATTTTAGAGTATAGTTCCACCCAAAATTGCCAACTAAAAGAATGAGTCTAAATACACGCCAAGGGAGAAAAAAATGCACCTTTTGAAGTAGTCACATTAGACTCTGCTGAGTACCTACATGGGAATGAATGCCCCAATGTAGATAAAAACTTTATTTTTATTTTTATTTTTTTTGTTTTTTGAGATAGGATCTCACTCTGTCACCCAGGCTGGAGTGCAGTGGTGCAATCATACCTCACTGCAGCCTCAATCTTCTGGGCTTAAGCAATACTCTTACCCCAGCCCCCCACCCAGTAGCTGAGATTACAGGCATGAGCCACTGCACCAGCTGAAGTAAAAACATTAAAAAATGACGCTGTGAAAAGGAGGAACTCCAGTCAAGCAAATTGTAGATGACATTGTATTAGATTTGGAATACAGATAAAATTTTAACTGATATCACTCAAGAATTTTACTAGAAAGATGAATATTGATCAAACAGTATGCAAAAACATTGTGCATTAGTCTGAGGAAAATTAAGAAGAGAAAATAGACTTTTAAAATACAGTTATAGGAGACAATGTAATAATCATATGCCAAATAATAATTATGACTGCATTAATCTGGGAATATTTTTAAATTTATTTATGCCATATTGCCCCTAGAAAACATGGTGAATTGAATAATTCCCTTTTTTTCACATGCATTGGTGTTATGAGCTGAATGTTTGTGGCCCTGTCTCTTTACCCACAAATTCATATGTTGGAACCCCAAAAGTTATGGTATTTAAAGATGGGATCTTTGGGAGTTACAGGCATACTTCATTTTATTACACTTCACTTTTTTGTATTTTACAGATCCTGCACTTTTTACAAATTGAAAGTCTGTGGCAAGCCTGCATCAAGAAAATCCATTGATGCCATTTTTTCAAACAGTATGTGCTCATTTCATTTCTTTGTGTCACATTTTGGTAATTCCTGCAACATTTCAAACATTTTCATTATTATAATATCTGCTGTGGTGATCTATAATCAGTGATCTTGATGTTACTACTGTAAATATTTGCAGCACCATACCCTATATATAACAAATTTAATAGATGAACATTGTATGTGTTCTGACTAATCCACCAGCCAGCTGTTCCCCCATCTCTCTTTCTCTCTTTCCTCAGGCCTTTCTATTGCTTGAGACACAACGATATTGAAATTAGGAAAATTGATAGCCCTACAATGGCCTCTAAGTGTTCAAGTGAAAAGAAGAGTCACAGACCTCTCATTTGAAATTCATGTTGTTTTCATGCCTGCTAACACAACATCTATTCTGTAGCCCATGGATCAAGGAGTAATTTTGATTTTCAATTTTATTATTTAAATATATTTCATAATGCTATGGCTGCCATAGATAAGTGATTCCATTAATGGATGTGAAATTGAAAGTAAATTTAAACCCTCTGGAAAGAATTTACCATTTTAGATGCCATTAAGAACCTTTATGAAGAATGGGAATAGGTCTAAATATCAACATTAACAGGAGTCTGGAAGAAGTTGATTCCAACCCTCATAGATGACTTTGAGGGGTTCAAGATTTCAGTGGAGAAAGTAACTACAGATGTGGTGGAAATAGCAAGAAAATGTAAATTATATGTAGAGCCTGAAGACATGACTGAATTGCTGCAATCTAATGGTAAAACTTTAATGGACAAAGGGCTGCTTCTTATGGATGAGCAAAGAAAGTCGTTTCCTGAGATGGAATCTACTCCTAGTGAGGTGCTGTGAACACTGTTGCAAAAACAACAAAGGATTTAGAATATTCCATAAACTTCACTGATAAAGCAATGGTAGGGTTTGAGAGGATTGACTCCGATTTTGAAAAAAAGTTTTGATGCTGTAAAATAGTAATTCATGCTACAGAGAAACATTTCATAAAAGGGTCAATTGATGGGGTAATCTCTATTGGGTTGTTTATCAACATCTTTGTGGTTGCAAAGAGAGAGCCTGGTGTTTGTCTCAATTATATCTGACAAACATTGCAGGTGTGTTTTGTAGTCAAGTTTCTGAAATTTCATGTAATATCTTCAAAGTCTATTTTGGGTCAATTCACAATAAGAAATAAATGTCAAAGCCAACATCGCACTAATTGGGTTAATATAAGATTATGTGTATTGAATTAGTTTTGCTTCTTTAACTTAAATAAGGCTTTTCCAAATTTCCTTAAACTGAATTATCGATTTCAACTAAATTGAATTATCAATTTCCAGTCCTTAGATCTTTATGTTTTCCTCTCTTGTCTGTCTTTTTCATACAAGCCATTTTGACAGCGGGGAGATGACATCTCATTGTGGTTTTGATTTGCATTTCTCTGATTAGTGATGTTGAGTATTTTTTCATATCACTGTTGACCATTTGTATGCCATCTTTTAAGAAATGTCTATTCAGATATTTTGCCTATTTTTGTATAAATTTATGTGGTACAAGTATAATTTTGTTACATAGATATATTACATGTGGTGGAGTCAGAGATTTTAGTGTGACTATTACCTGAGTAATATAAATTGTACCCATTAGGTAATTTCTTATCATCCCCCACTTCCATCTCTCACACTTCTGAGTCTCCATTGTTGTATCAGTTGACACTCTGCATCCATGTGGATGCTTTATTTAGCTCCCACTTATAAGTGAGAAGATGCATTGCCTTTCTGTTTCTGAGTTGTTTCTCTTAAAATAATGGCCTCCAGTTCCATTCATGTTGCAGCAAAAGACATGATTTTATTTTTTTTTAATTTTCTACCAGGTTAAGCTTTATTTATTTTTTATTTTTAATTATACTTTAAGTTCTAGGGTACATGTGCACAACATGCAAGTTTGTTACATAGGCATACATGTGCCATGTTGGTTTGCTGCACCCATTAACTCATCATTTACATTAGGTATTTCTCCTAATGTTATCCCTCCCCCTTTTCCACACCCCATGACAGGCCCTGGGGTGGGATGTTCCCCGCACTGTGTCCAAGTGTTCTCATTGTTCAGTGCCCACCTATGAGTGAGAACATGCGGTGTTTGCTTTTCTGTCCTTGTAATAGTTTGCTCAAAATGATGATTTCCAGCTTCATCCATATCCCTGAAAGGACATGAACTCATCCTTTTTTATGACTGCATAGTATTCTGTGGTGTATATATGCCATATTTTCTTAATCCAGTCTATCACTGATGGACATTTGGGTTGGTTCCAAGTCTTTGCTATTGTGAATAGTGCCAAAATAAACATATGTGTGCATGTGTCTTTATAGTAGCATGATTTATGATCCTTTGGGTATCTACCCAGTAGTGGGATTGCTGGGTCAAATGATATTTCTAGTTCTAGATCCTTGAGGAATTGCCACACTGTCTTCCACAATGGTTGAACTAGTTTACACTACCAACAGTGTAAAAGCATTGCTATTTCTCCATATCCTGTCCAGCATCTGTTGTTTCCTGACTTTTTAATGATCACCATTCTAACTGGTGTGAGATGGTATCTCACTGTGGTTTTGATTTGCATTTCTCTGATGACCAGTGATGATGAGCATTTTTTTCATGTGTCTATTGGCTTCATAAATGTCTTCTATTGAGAAGTGTCTGTTCATATCCTTTGCCCACTATTTGATGGGGTTGTTTTCTTCTCGTAAATTTGTTTAAGTTCTTTGTAGATTCTGGATATTAGACCTTTGTCAGATGAGTAGATTGAAAAAAATTTCTCCCATTCTGTAGGTGCCTGTTCACTCAGATGGTAGTTTCTTTTGCTGCAGAAGCTCATTGTTTAATTAGATCCCCTTTGTCTATTTTGACTTTTGTTGCCATTGCTTTTGGTGCTTTAGTCATGAAGTCCTTGCCCATGCCTCTGTCGTGAATGGTATTGCCTAGGTTTTCTTCTAGGGTTTTTATGGTTTTAGGTCTAACATTTAAGTGTTTAATCCATCTTGAATTAATTTTTGTATAAGATGTAAGGAAGGGATCCAGTTTCTGTTTTCTACGTATGGCTAGCCAGTTTTCCCAGCACCATTTATTAAATAGGAAATCCTTTCCCCATATCTTGTTTTTGTCAGGTTTGTCAAAGATCAGATGGTTGTAGATGTGTGGTGTTATTTCTGAGGCCTCTGTTCTGTTGCATTGGTATATATATATATATATATGTTTTGGTACCAGTACTTTGCTGTTTTGGTTACTGTAACCTTATAGTACAGTTTGAAGTCAGGTAGCATGATGCCTCCAGCTTAGTTCTTTTTGCTCAGGATTGCCATGGCAATTCGGGCTCTTTTTTGGTTCCATATGAACTTTAAAGTAGTTTTTTCCAATTCT
>NW_012105421.1:568647-596541 GCF_000951045.1 Mandrillus leucophaeus
TTTTTGTGTCTCTATCTCCTTCAGTTCTGCTCTGACTTTAGTTATTTCTTGCCTTCTGCTAGCTTTTGAATTTGTTTACTCTTGCTTCTCTAGTTCTTTTAATTGTGGTGTTAAGGTGTCAATTTTAGATCTTTCCTGCTTTCTCTTGTGGGCATTTAGTGCTATAAATTTCCCTCTACAAACTGCTTTAATTGTCTGCCAGAGATTCTAGTACATGGTGTCTTCATTCTCATTTAGTCTTTTTTATCAGAGACTAGGATTGTAACCCCTGCATTTTTTTGCTTTCCATTTTCTTGGTAGATCTTCCTGCATCCCTTGATTTTGAGCCTATGAGTGTCTCTGCATGTGAGATGGGTCTCCTGAATACAACACCCTGATGGGTCTTGACTCTTCATCCAATTTGACAGTCTGTGTCTTTTAACTGGGGTATATAGCCCATTTACATTTAAAGTTAATACTGTTATGTGTAAATTTGGTCCTGTCATTATGATGTTAGCTGGTTATTTTGCCCATTAGTTGATGCAGTTTCTTCCTAGCATTGATAGTCTTTACAATTTGACATGTTTTTGCAGTGGCTGGTACTGGTTGTTCCTTTCACTGTGCTTCCTTCGGGAGCTCTTGTAAGGCAGGCCTGGTGGTGACAAAATCTCTCAGCATTTGCTTGTCTGTAAAGGATTTTATTTCTCCTTCACTTATGAAACTTAGTTTGGCTGTATATGAAATTCTGGGTTGAAAATTCTTTTATTTAAGAATGTTGAATATTGGCCCCCACTCTCTTCTGGCTTGTAGAGTTTCTGCTGAGAGATCCACTGTTAGTCTGATGGGCTTCCCTTTGTGGGTAACCTGCCCTTTCTCTCTGGCTGCCATTAACATTTTTTCCTTAATTTCAACCTTGGTGAATGTGACAATTATGTGTCTTGGGGTTGCTCTTCTCAAGGAGTATCTTTGTGGTGTTCTCTGTATTTCCTGAATTTGAATGTTGGCCTATCTTGCTAGGTTGGGGAAGTTCTCCTGGATAATATCCTGCAGAGTGTTTTCCAATTTGGTTCCATTCTCCCTGTCACTTTCAGGTACACCAGTTAAACATAGATTTGGTCTTTTCACATAGTCCCATATTTCTTGGAGGCTTTGTTTGTTTATTTTTACTCTTTTATCTCTAAACTTCTCTTCTCACTTTATTTCATTTATTTGATCTTCAATCACTGATACCCCTTATTCCACTTGATTGAATCAGCTATTGAAGCTTGTGCATGTGACACATAGTTATTGTCCCATGTTTTTCAGCTCCATCAGGTCATTTAAGGTCTTCTCTACACTGTTTATTCTAGTTAGCCATTCATCTAATCTTTTTTCAAGATTTTTAGCTTCCATGCGATGGGTTCAAACATCTTCCTTTAGCTCAGAGAAGTTTGTTATTATCGACCTTCTGAAGCCTACTTCTGTCAACTCATCAAAGTCATTCTCTGTCCAGCTTTGTTCTGTTGCTGGCAAAGAGCTGTGAGCCTTTGGAGGAGTAGAGGTGCTCTGGTTTTTAGAATTTTCAGCTCTTCTGCTCTGGTTTCTCCCCATCTTTGTGGTTTGATCTACCTTTGGTCTTTGATGTTGGTGACCTACAGATGGAATTTTGGTGTGGATGTCCTTTTTGTTGATGTTGATATATTCCTTTTTGTTTGTTAGTTTTCCTCCTAACAGTCAGGTCCCTCAGCTGCAGATCTGTTGGAGTGTGCTAGAGGTCTACTCCAGACATTTTTTGCTTGGGTATCACCAGTAGAGGCTGCAGAACAACAAATATTGCAGAACAGCAAATATTGCTGCCTGATCCTTCATCTAGAAGCTTCATCCCAGAGGGGCACCAGCCTATATGAGGTGTCAGTCAGCCCCTTCTGGGAGGTGTCTCCCAGTTAGGTTACACAGGGGTCAGGGACCCACTTGAGGAGGTAGTCTGTCCATTCTCAGAGCTCAAACACTGTGCTGGGAGAACTGCTGCTCTCTTCAGAGCTGTCAGACAGGGATGTTTAAGTCTGCAGAAGTTTCTTTTGCCTTTTATTCAGAGGCAGCAGGCCTTGCTGAGCTGCGGTGGGCTCCAACCAGTTCAAGCTTCCCAGGCTGCTTTGTTTACCTACTCAAGCCGCAGCAATGGTACATACCCCTCCCCCTGCCAGGCTGCTGCCTCACAGGTCAATCTCAGACTGCTGCACTAGCAGTGAGCAAGGCTCCATGGGCATGGGACCTGCTGAGTCAGGCACAGGATATAATCTCCCGGTGTGCCATTTGCTGAGACCATTGGAAAAGCACAGTATTTGGGCAAGAGTGTCCTGTTTTTTTTCCAGGTACAGCCTGTCACGGCTTTCCTTGGCCTAGAAAGGGAAATCCTCCAACCCCTTGCACTTCCCAGATGAGGTGATGCCCTGCCCTGCTTCAGCTGACCCTCCGTGGGCTGCACCCACTGTCCAACCAGTCCCAGTGAGATGAACCAGGTACCTCAGTTGGAAATGCAGAAATCACTCATCTTCTGCATTGATCATTCAGGGAGCTACAGACTGGAGCTGTTCCTGTTCTGCCATTTTGAAACACCTAGCAATTTCATTTTTTATGGCTAAATAGCATTCCATCATATATATACACTACATTGGCTTTATCTAGTCATCCATTAATGGACACTTAAGCTGATTTCTTATCTTTGTTACTGTGAATATTGCTGTGGTAAACATACTAGTATAGGTATCTTTTTGGTATAATGATTGCTCATCCTTTAATTTGATTATTTGATTTTTTTTTTTTTTCTAGTGAGCTGTTTGAGCTCCTTGTATGTTCTGGTTATCAATCTCTTGTCAGACAATTAGTCTACAAATGATTTCTCCAATGCTATGGTTGTCTTTTCACTTTGTTGGCTCTTTCCTTTGCTGTGCAGAAGATTTTTAGCTTGAAGTGATTCCATTTGTCTGATTTTGGTTTGGTTGCCTGTGCTTGCCCAGACCAATGTCCTGAATTATTTCTACTAGGTTTCATAGTGTTATATCTTAGATTTAAGTCTTTAATCCATTTTAATTTGATTCTTGTGTATGGTGAGAGCTAGGAGTCTAGTTTCATTCTTTGGCATATAGTGATCCAGTTTTCCCAACACCATTTATTGAAAAGACTATCTTTTTCCCATTGTGTGTTCTTGTTGCCTTTCTCAAAAATGAATTGATTGTATGTATATTCTTGGATTTATATCAAAGTTATCTATTCTGTTTTATTGATCTATGTGTCTATTTTTATGTCAGTACTGTGTTATTTGGTTACTATACTTTGTGGTAAATTTTGAAGTCAAGTAGTATGATGCCTCCTGTTTTGTTCTTTTTGCTCAGGACTGCTTTAGCTATTCAGGGTTTTTTGTGGTTTCATACAAATTTTAGAAGTTTTTTTTTCTATTTCTGTAAAGAATATCATTGGTATTTTGTTAGGGATAGCATTGAATCTATAAATTGCTGAGCAGAATTGTAATTTTAATAATGTTAATTATGTCAGTCCATGAGCATGAAATAGCTTTCCATTTTTTGTATAATTTTCTATTTCTTTTATTAAAGTTGTATAGTTTTCCTTGTCTAGATCTTACACTTCATTGTCTAGATTGATTCCAAGGTATTTTATATTTTTGCAGCTACTGTAAATGGGATTGCTTTCTTGATTTCTTTTTCAGATTGTTCACTATTGGCATATAAAAATGTCGCTGATTTTTATATATTTATTTTGTTTCTACAACTTTACTGAATTTATCAGTTTAAACAGTTTTTTGGTGGAGTCTTTAGGTTTTCTTATGTATAAGATCATGTTATCTGTGAACAAGGCTAATTTGACTTCTTCCTTTTCAATGTGGACGCTTTTCATTTCTTTTTCTTGCCTAATTGATCTATCTAGGACATCCAGTTTTATGTTGAATAATGGTGGCAAAAATGGACATGCTTATCCTGTTCCATTTTTTCCTCATTCAACACAATGCTAGATGTGGGTTTGTCTTACGCAGTCTTCATTATTTTAAGGTATGTCCTCTCTATATCCACTTTGATGAGGGTTTTTATCATAAAGAAATATTAAACTTTATCAAGTGCTTTTTTGGCATCTATTGAAATGATCATATCATTTTTGTTCCTGATTCAGTTAAGGTGACGTATCACATTCATTGATTTACATATGTTGAACCATCCTTACGTCCCTGGGATGAATCCCACTTGATAATGCTGAATGATCTTTTTAATGTGTTGTTGCATTCAGTTTGCTAGTATTTTGTTGAGGATTTTTGTGTCTTGTTCATCAGTGATATTGGTTTGTAGTTTTCTTTTTTGCTGTGTCCTTCTTTGGTTTTGGAATTAGAGTAATGCTGGCCTTGTAAAATGACCCTGGAAGTCCTCCCTCCTCTTGTATTTTCTGGAATAATTTAAAGAGAATTAATATTAATTCTTGTTTAAACGTTTGGTAAAATGCAACAGTGAAGCCTTCATGTCCTGGGCTTTTATTTGATGGGAGACTTTTTATTACTACAGCTTCACTATCATTACCTGTTATTGGTTTGTTGAGGTTCTCTGTTTCTTCATGGTTCAATCTTGGCAGGTTTTATGTGTCCAGTAATTTATCCATTTTTGTCAGGTCTTCAAATTGGTTGGCATATAGTTTTTCATAATAGTCTCTAGGAATTATTTGTATTTCTGATGTTTTGGATGTCAGATCTCCTTTCTTTTTGCTCATTTTATTTATTTGAATCATCTCCTTTTTTCTAAGTCTAGCCAAAGGTTTTGTTGATTTTATTTTTCAAAAAACCCGTTTTGGTTTTGCTGATCTTCTGTGTTGTTTTTTACTCTCCATTTTATTTATTTCTGCACTGATCTTTATTATTTCTTTCCTTGTACTAATTTTGGATTTCTTTTGTTCTTTCCTTTCTTATTCCTTGCAGTGCATCATTAGGTTGTTTATTTGAAGCCTTTCTACTTTTATCACACAGGTATTATTGCTGTAAACTTCCTTCTTAGTACTGCTTTGCCATATCCCATAGATTCTGATATGTTGTATTTTCATTAACATTTGTTTCAAGAAATCTTTAATTTATTAATTTCTTCATTGATTCATTGGTTGTTCCAGAACACGTTGTTTAATTTCCATGTGTTTGCGTATTTTTAAGGTTCCTCTTGTTACTGATGTCTAGTTTTATTCCACTGTGGCCAGAAAAGGTACTTGATATGGTTTTTATTTTTTAAAATTGATTCATACTTGCTTTGTAGCCTGATATGGTCTATTCTAAAGAATGTTCCGTGTGCTGATGAAAAGAATGTGTATTCTGCAATAGTTAAGTTAAAGGTTCTTTAAATATCAGTTAGGCCTATTAAATCTAGTGTATTGTTTAACTCTGTTTCTTTGTTGCTTTTCTGTCTGGATGATCGGTCTATACTGAAAGTTGAGTATTAATATCCTCCACTATTGTGTTGCTATCTGTCTCTCCCTTTAAATCTATTAATGTTTGCTTTATACACTTGGGATCTCCAGTGCTAAATGCATAGATATTTAGGATTTGTATATTGTCTTGCTGAATTGATCTCTTTATCTTAATATAGTGACTTTCTTTGTCATTGTTACAGTCTTAGATTTGTAGACCATTTTATCTAATATAAGTGGAGCTACCCCTGTTCATTTTTGGTTTCCAGTTACATGGAATATGTTTTCCACCACTTTACTTTCAGTTTATATGTATCTCTACAGGTCAAGTGGGTTTCTTGAAGGCAGCACATAGGTGGGTCTTGTTTCTTAATCCATACAGCCACTCTAGCCCTTTTAATTAAAGAATTGTAACTATTTACATTCAGTGTTATTATTGGTAAGACTTGCTATTGCCATTTTTTGGCTTGTTTTCTGGTTTTAAGATTCCTCTCTTCCTTTTCCCCTTTCTTTCTTTCTGTCTTCCTTTGTGGTTAAGTGGTTATATCTGGCAGTATGTTTTAATTTTCTTTATTTTTAGTGAATCTAGTGTAGGTTTTTCACTGTAGTTACCATGAGGCTTACAAAGAACATCTTATTTACATAACAAGTTATTTTAACGAGGTGAAAACTTATCTTACATCACAAGCAAAATAACAGAAACAAAGGTTAAAAAAAAACCCATATAAAAAATTCTACACTTTAACTCTACCTTCTCCCCAACCACACTGTGACTTTTATTTGTCTCAGTGTACACATTTTTATATTACCTCTTAGCAGGTTGCTGTAGCATTATTGTTCTTTGTATATTTATCTTGTGGGCTTCACACTAGATTTATGAGTAGATTTCACACTACAGATACAGATATAGAGTACTCTAGATTTTCCCATTCACTTAATTTAACCAATGGGTTTTATACCTTAAAGTTTTCTTTTGTACATTAGTGCTTTTTTCTTTCAGACTGATGAACTCCCTTTAGCATTTCTTGCAAGACAAGTCTGGTGGTGGTGAATTCTCTGTTTTTGTTTGTCTGACAAAAAAATATATATGTCTCTCCTTCATAGTTAAATGTTAATTTTGCTGGATGCAGTATTCTTTGACGACAGTTTGTTTTTTTTTTTTTTTTCCTTTGGGCCCATTGAAAATGTCATTCTAGTCCCTCCTGCCTATAAGGTTTGAGGAGTCTGTTGCCAGATGAATTTGGAACTTCTTCCTATGTTGTTTCTTTTCTTTTGCTGCTTTTGACATCTGTTAGTCTTTGACCTTTGAGAGTTTAATTATTATATGCTTTATGATAAGTAGTCATATTTGGGTTGAATCTGTTTGGTGCCCTAAGACCTTTCTGTACATAGTTATTTTTTTTTTCTCAAGTTTTGGAAAGTTTTCTGTTCTTATTTCCCTGAATAAACTTTCTACACCCTTCTTGCTCAGCTCCCTCTTGAACACCAACAATTCTTAGATTTGGTCTTTTGAAATAATTTTCTATATCTTGTAGGTGGTCTTCATTCCTTTTATTCATTTTCTTTTTTCCCTCTGTGTATTTTCAAATAGCTGGCCTTCAAGCTCACTGATTTTTTTTCATTAGTTGGTTCATTCTGCTGTTGAGGGCCTCTAAAGAGTGCTTCAATTCAGCAAATGTATTCACTTCAGCAATGTCTTATTATTTTAATCTTTTTGTTAAATTTCTCTGCTAGATTTCTGAATTTCTTCTCTGTATTACCTTGGAGCTCACTGAGTTTTCTTAATATTGGTATTTCAGATTCCTGGTCAGAGAGCTCACATATCACCATCTTGTTAGAATCAGTCATTTAATTTTTACTTTGTCCTCATGGGGAGGTAATGGTTTTCTGTTTGTTCTTGTTTCTTGTGATCATATGTCTGTGTCTTTCCATTGAATAATTAGTTATTTATTCTAGAATTACTCTGTGTGGCTTGTTTTGGATTTTACTGAATATATTTTCTTAGCAAATCCTGTAGATCACTGCCTCCTTGTTGATGCTGAGTGATACCTTAGACCCAGGTTCACTTCAGTTATAATAAATGGTCAGAGTGCTGCCTGTCCCAAGTAGAGGATGTTCCAAAGGGATTATCCCAGCAGTGTGGGAAGAGTGACTAGGGTTTGTGTCCAGTGTATCCAAAGAACATACCTTCTACAGTGTGCTGCTGCTGAACAGTCATTCTGATTTGGCATCTCCTTTGGCCAAGTTACACAGCAGAGTTTCTAGGATTAGGAAGTGGTAGTACTAGCTCCCCTCATTGTCTCTGCCCATCCTCAAAGATATTTCTCTATTCAGGCAGTCATGATGCTTCCCATGAAAACTCAAGAAGGTGGAGAAGCTGGTCAAGAACCTCTTCCACTGTATAAATCATGAGTTGTGGGGAGATTTTTTTATATGCTTGGTGCCTGGCAGAATGGGGGTGGAGGGGCATTACGGATGTGGAAGATCAATTCTCCTACCATCTACTCAGAGTTTTTCCACTTCTCTGAAGCCCGAGCAAGTGTCTCTCATCTTCACACTTAAGCTCTGGGTTGTTGGTGGTGAAAATCTTACCGTTCCATGTTTGTTTTTGGTTTTCTGTATGGGAGGAGAGGGAGGGAAGCCAGCTTGCCTCTACACTGCCATTTTGGAATTGGAAATCAGAAGGTGATCTTTCTTAATCATGCATCAAACTGTCATAGTAAACTGCCTTTTGCTACTAGTATTAGCTTGTTCATAAAAATATCATGCATAGATAATTTTAAAAATTACCTAAGATTTCAAGTAGAATAATGAGATTTCATGGAGCAGTTTCTCATTCCATTCTTAAGACATACATATGTTTCTTTTGCTCTGCTCATCTACATGACCCCACTAATCATTACACAATCTCTCTTTCAATTTAGGACTTGGCATTTTATCTTTTGTTCTAGAAATCTCAGATGATTCAGCTCTTTCTCTCTCTCTCTCTCTCTCTCTCTCTCTCTCTCTCTCTTGCTCACTTGGTTCACATCTGTTATGGATTGAATTGTAATTCCCCAAAAGATATGTTGAAGTCCTACTGCCAGTACCTGTGAATATGACCTTCTTTGGAAATAGGGTCTTTACAGATGTAATTAGGTTAAGATGGTATCCTTATAAGAAGAAAAATATTGGGGCTGGGTGCAGCGACTCACGCGTGTAATCTCAGCACTTTGGGAGACCGAAGCAGGTGGATCACTTGAGGTCAGGAGTTTGAGACCAGCCTGGACAACATGGCAAAATCCTGTCTCTACTAAAAATATAAAACTTAGTCAGGCATGGTATTGTGTGCCTGTCATTCTAGCTAGTCAGGAGACTGAGGAACAAGAATCGCTTGAACCTGGGAGGTGGAGGTTGCAGTGAGCCAAGATTGTGCCACTGCTCTCCAGCTTGGCTGATGGAGTATGTCTCCTTAAAAGAGAGAGAGAGAAATTTGGACACAGACACAGTAGGAAGATGGACATGTAAAGATCGAGACATTAGAGTTATGCTGCCCCAGAGTAAGGAATATCTGGGGCTATAAGAGGCTTCAGAGGGACCATGGTCCTGCTGCCACCTTAATTTGGAATTTCTAGTCTCCAGACTTTGAGGGAATAAATTTGTTATCATAACTCAATTTGTGGTACTTGCTTGTTGTAGCCCTAGGAAACTATTACAACATCATTTTGTAGCCCCATGTTTCTGACTCTTGCGTGACACACTGTACTTCTGACTCTCTCACTCTCTGGTGTTTGTTTCTTTATTTTTTATTCAGGCTTGTCATTACCATGTTCAACCCATTTCTATAATCATAAAAACAGAGAGATTTGCTAAAAGACTTCCTCCTGATGATTTAATTTTATCAAAACAAGTTCGCTGAGTAGCATTTAATTTTACTTATAATTCTGATGACTTTGAAAGCTATGATTTAGTGATGGCAGAGATGCTATGAACTAACATAGGGCAAATATCTAAACTGTGACCTATATTACCTTGTTTGTAACCGAATAGAACAAGTAAGATGAAGCCTGAAAAAATGCCCATTTGATATAACAATGAAGAAGTTATTGGTAATTTTATTAACAGTAAGAGCAACTTCAGTAGAAGGGTGAGGACAGAAGTCATAAAATTTTAAAATCTCTGTACATTAAAAATAAAATGCAATGAGAAACTAAGAAAAATAAGTGTGAAATTTCACATATTTATCTTTAATATCCAAAGTCAATATAAAAATAACATAATAGAAAATTTAACAAAAGGCATAAATAGAAAACTTAAAGAAGAAAAATAAGACCAATAAATACATGAAAGAGATCAGATTCACTTCTGAAACAAAAATTAAAATAATTCCAGTGTAAAAGTAGCAAAGATTTAAAGATACCCAAAAAATAGAGTGCTAATAAGTGGATAATCTCCCACATTTCAGGCTAGAGTTTGAATTGATATAATCTTTATTCTGGATAATTTGAAAATACATATCAAGTTTCTAAATTCTGGAGATTTAATATACAAGGTAACTATAGTTAATAATATATTATATAGTTGAAATTGCTAAGGGAGTAGATTTTAAATGCTTTTGCCACAAAAAAATAGTAACTATATGAGGTGATGAATATGTTAATTGTGGTAATCACTTCATAATACATATACCAAAACATCACATTGGGCTGGGCACAGTGGCTCGTGCCTGTAATCCCAGCACTTTGGGAAACTGAGGCAAGGGGATGGCTTGAGCTCAGGAGTTTGAGACCAGCCTGGGCAACATGGTGAAACCTTGTCTCTACAAAAAAATTAAAAAATAAGCCAGGCATGGTGGCTCATGCCTGTAGTCTCAGCTACTTGGGAGGCTGAGATGGGAGGATCACTTGAGCTCAGGAGGCAGAGATCACAGTGAGCCAAGACTGCGCCACTGCATAATAGCCTGGGTGACAGAAGGAGACCCTGTCTCAAAAACAAAACCCGAAAAACAAAAAACCCATCACATTGTGCAACTTACATGTAACAATTTTTATGCATTGAGTATATAAAGTTTCTAAAATAGGCACACAACTTACCAACAATTCTACTTTCAAGAAACTTGAATTTTTGAAATAATTATTTCCTGAAGAAATATTTTTGGGCACCTATATATTCCAATGACTGCTGCTAGGTATTAGGGAAACGAAAAAATTAGACATTGCTTCTTGCCTTCATGTACTTTACAGTTTAGTGGGAGAAACTGAATATATAAACAAGTTTAAAAATCAAGTTTAAAAATTATATTAAGTAGTGAAGACAGCATATACTTTACCTAGGTTAATAGAAGCTGAAGGGGTTTGTAAGAGAGAGCTTCTAATAAAGAAAGCAAAACAGAGGCACACTAGGAGGCAAAAGGCATGTTCTAGAAACTGTAAGAAAACTGCTGTGGCTGGAGGGAAGGCCAAGTAAGGAAAGCATGCATGACATATGCTTGAAGAAGTAGACAGGAGGCTGATGATGCAGCGACTTACAGATTCTACCCAGAATTGTTATTTTGTTTTAAATGCCACATAAAAACATTGAAGAGTTTTAGGTTTCCTCTGTCCTCTGTATTTATAATGATTGTAGGAACAAGGAGGAAGTGTGTTAATGCCTATGCTGCAAAACAAATGACCACAAATAGAGCATCTTAAAACAACCCACTTTTATTCTGTTTCTGTGGGTCAAGGATCACAGTACTGGTGAAATGGGTCCTCTGATCTGGATCTCGCTAGGCTGGAATCAATGTCAGCTGCACCCTCAGTTAAAGCAGAGATGGATGTAGCAGGCCATCAATATATTGACAATGTCTGAAATCTTTTGTGAGGGTTAGGGAAATGCCCAATGTAAAAGGATTGAATTGGATGGGATCAATGAAAGGTTAGAAAAGGAATCAAATGAGTATGAGAGTTGACCAGGATGGCCTTATGTCCCCCTCAGCTTGACTAAATTTCAGCTAGGCTTCTTCCTGACTCTACTCTGGGACCTGTTTTCTTAGAGTATTTATTAAAAAGAAAAAAAAACTTATAATTGTAAATTCTTTCTCTGCTCCTTTAAGATATAAATCTTTCTTTCTAAAAGCAAATTTTTCTAAAAGCGTCTTGCCAGTTTTACAATCTAGGACTGCTTTCTCAAGGACCCGGGAGCCATCCTTTTAAAAAGTAATCATCTAAGAAGATAGTGCCCCTATTTTCCAGTCTCTGTGGGAGGACAGAAGAGTAACTTCATTCAGCTCCAAGCTGTAAAACTACCTTCTGTCATGAAGACATGAGAAAATTTACTTTTCCTTTCGGTAAGGCCAATTAGCAAGCACAGATGACCTAAGATTTGCCCCACCCCAGGTCTTTGTCTCTCAAAAGTCCTCCCGTCTTTTGTTTTAGTGAAGTTGAGTTCAGACAGTGTGTTCTTCTCTCTTCTATTACAATAGCATTGAACAAAGTCTTCCTTTTACTGGTTTAGCTTCCTTTGATGCAATTTTTTGCTTTGACAGAATAAAAGAATAGATTTTGTTCAGCAAAGTTTAGCATGTGTAGTAGCCAAAGGAACTAAGATATGAAGCATCCTGAGATAGTGTGGTCTCAATGTTCCCAAATATCTCAGATTAAAAAGTGTTTAATTGTAAGCGTAGGCTGCAATGTCTTATTCTGGTAACCCTTGTTTAATCACAGGCTACTGAACTATTTTTGGCCCACTCTTCTTTCTATTTAGTGTTTATGGCAAAAGAGATATATATACACACACACACATATATATATCTTTACATATATATCTTTATATATATATATAAGATATATATACACACAAAGATATATATACATACAAAAGATATATATATGGCAAAAGATATATATGTATATAGCAAAGTTTTTTTTTAGATATTGTTTTGGTCATTTTTTTTTTACTAAAAGAACATCTAGAAAATGCAAATACATCTGGGATAGAAGGATATTGGTTTTTTTGTGTGTGGATGATTTTACAATTCTTCACTTTACCTCTGTAACAAGATGCCAGGGGTGTGTGTGTGTTTATTAATTCAATAAAGTTAGTTGAAGAATACATCAGTAAGTTAGTACATATTAAGAATAATTTTGAAAAAGTATACAATTCAAATCAATATTCATATGATTATTCACAAACATTCAGAAATATTTGAGTGCCTCTGAATCTTCAAGTTTTAAATTAAATATTATTCTGTCTTCTATTTATTATTATAGATCTTCTCTTCACTCTTTTCCCTACATTTTACCCCAGGAGTATGGGCCAAATGGACCTCAACAATGAGTGGCATTGCTCTCTGACTTTGGTTGGATTCAGCAAATGAGGCGAACTTAGCAGAGATCTGATGGAAGCAGAATAGTGAAGTTCTCCCAGCTCCTTTACTGAAGAGTTGCTTCAAGCTGGCTGAGTCTCTCAGTCAAACATCACAGCTTTTATAAGATCCCTCTCACATAGCTTTCTTCACACAGCACTCCCACTTTTATCCCCTTTCAGCCTAGGAATAATGATGTTACTAGCCTCAAGGTATCCTTTGTGATTTCCCAATACTCCGCTCAGACGTCTATAACTAGTTCTCATATTAAACTCTTCTTAAATTACACAAATGGAGCATTTTCCTGCAAAGCCAGTGAATGATGCACATATCATATAAATTTAGGGATCTGAGGATATTATATCATAAACTTAGACGTCATTGATATATGATTTAAATTATAACTCCCAGATAAGAACATACAGTTACCAATACACTTTGTCTAACTGTTTTAGATTAATAGTATTTGTTTCAGATTAAATCAGAATTTAGCTGGAGAAATAAAGGAGGTGAAAAGGAAGTTTATATCAGTTCTTTTTAATCCACCATATGGGAAAATCAAATTGAGTATTAGTTCTATTACATCAATGTAATAGATGTAGCCTTTTATTAGGTTACATTACAGGAGTCAGATGATGGGAGCTTAGTGACAACAGTCAATCATCTCCCTTTCCTAACCTAGTCCTGCTTCAACAATCCAGGAAGTCTCTTTTAGGATGGATATTGCTTAGCAATGGAGACAGAAGTAGTACATTCATTTGGGCCATGCCATAGTTGCCACCGGGCCCTCAGGTTAGTCTTTTTTACAAAGAATATGAGTTATGTGAACAAAGCACGATGCACACCAAGTAGTCCTGAATTGTGACCAGAACTCAATTGCTTACAGAGTAATTTTTTTTTTTTTTTTTGAAACAGTCTTTCTGTGTTGCCCAGGCTGGATTGCAGTGGCATGATCTCAGCTCATTGCAACCTCTGCTTCCCAGGTTCAAGAGGTTTTCCTGCCTCAGCCTCCCCAGTAACTGGGATTACAGGTGTGAGCCACCACTCCCAGCTAATTTTTAGTAGAGACAGGGTTTCACCATGATGGCCAGGCTGGTCACGAACTCCTGACCTCAAGTGATCCACCCGCCTCAACCTCCCAAACTGCTGGAATTACAGGCATGAGCCACCACACCTGGCCACAGAGTAATTTTTTTACCTAGGTGTGTTTTGTTCCTCCTTAGTTCAAACCACCAAGTTACAACATTAGAATCAGAGCCTACTTCTAATCAAAAAAAAAAAAAAAAAGTCCAACACAAAGGACTAAAACATTCTTGTATGCAGCAATTAATAATCAATATAAGGTCTTAACATTTCTATTTTTATCTAAAAACTTACAATCCCTATACAGATTTAACATTTTTTCTCTTTTCCATTTCTCCTGAGAAAAAGAGAATTTAACAAAATCCCACATGTAGATTTAAAGCTTAACACATATAAAATCACTCAAGTGGTTTTGTCAACAAAATGGATATGTAATAAAACATTACATTATTCCTCCAGATTATCTCTAAATCTAAAGCATTACTTCTCCCAGTTGAGAGAATATCAGAGTTAATCACACCTATTAATAAAAATTTTCATACCTGTTTGGGTAACTTACTGAACTCCTCCTAACTTCAGTTTCTCTTTAAACAAATGATATATGGACAGGCTCAAATGTTCCATGTATAGCAATTTCAAAGAAGTCTTTGGATGGAAATTTCTGTTTAGTCCAACACTACTTTTTAAAACTTTTTATTTAACATTATATAGTTTTAAATAGAACATCGTTTTGACAGAAATTTGAAAAGTATAAGCTCTACTTTGAATTTTTCTAATTATATAGAAGCAGAAATGCTCAAGCAGAAAACTATTGAAAATGCAAATTCAGCAATTTGAAAGGCTATTAAAAATTCTTTATTAGAAAAAGAAGACCAAAGTTTTTAAACATGCTCAGGAAAAAAAAAAAAAAAAAAGCTTAGAAAAAATCCCCCAGGGACAAATTATGAACTTGCTGAGAAAGAACTTTAAAGGGATACAGTTATCCCTTCTATTAATTCTGACTTTAGATAATGGATGACTACAGATCATTTTCATAAATATATCTGCCAGAAGTTTCTATAAAAACAATATTAGAGTTAGATTACACTTATGAAAAATCCGCTGCCCCATCCAGAATACACCCACCTTCTGACTCCTCTGCCCTGCATAAGTCTTCACTGAAGAGAAAGCTACAGGAGTCAGTCTTGGACTAGAATTTTTGCAATAGGATGGTAAAATCTGAGGTATAGCTGTGTTTTATGCAAATTACATGTGAGCCCAAAACTTGAGTACCCTTTGACTATTTGCCTACAGAAACAGCACCCCTCAATTAACTTCTAGCATTTGCTTGCTTTAAATAGCCCCAAGGTTTTAAGTAGGTTAAAAAATATCCACATCAACTCTTCATGAAAATATACAGCCTCACACACACATAACAAAGGTAGCATTACAGCAATTGAGAAAAAAATATACTCCTACCAAATAACGACATTTGAAATAATCCTTTGTTTAAGGGATTGAATGCACAATGGATTATAGTTCCAGCTCAGCTGAACAACATAAGTCCTTATGTTGGGCATGCTCAGCTCTTGCTGAAAGGTCAAAGCTCTCCATGGACAATAGAGGCTACTGCACACACAAATGGAGCATAGCACATGACTCTGGAGACTCATTCTAAAAGTATGACTTGTCAGCTCTAGCATTACAAAGCATTAAAACCCAAGCACTGTTCTCTGATGATAACATTGTTCCTCACTACTTGGCACCAGGAGTCACACCGGAAACCACTGACAGCAATAAAATGCAGACTAAGGAAATAGGATCCCCACTCCTCTGAATTTCAACATGACATTACACTATATTGCATTCAGTGCACGGCTAGATCTTTTTAAGTGTGAAGCCCATGGGACTTGAGAGAAAATTTTGATGATGCATTTGGAAAAACTGGAAAGCATCCTCACCTCAACTCTACATATAAGCTTTTTGCTTCAATCATACAAACAAGCAACTATACCACCACCCTTCTGGTTGGTGCTCTGTTATTTTAAAAGAGTTATGTAAAACAATTTTTTCCAATGGCAGCTTCAGAATGAATGCCAAATCAATTAACAGAGATCAAATCACAACAAGCTCAACCCACAGAGATTTCAAGTAAGCATTACTTGAAATCAAGTATTTTGATGCATACTGAATATTAATGTTGCATCAAATAAGATAGAATAGAAATTTCTAAGTTTCCAAAAATGGGATTGAATTCAGATTGTGAAAATCAGAGAGTGTACACAGATCTGTATGGTGGATTAGTTCTACACATCTATTTATGTGATTGTAAACATAAAAGTCTTCCCCTAATTCTGATGCTGAAAGTTTCTCTAAAAAGAAGCAAAGGCATTACATAAGAAATGCAGTCTAACATGCAAATATCCTTCAGAGAAGAAAAACACTTATAATAAGCTTATAAATGACATTTCTGTGGGTTTTCCTTTTTTCAGAGCAGACTTTGATAGTGAAAAGAAGGAAGAAAACATGTAGGCCCTAAAGATCCTTAAAAGAGAGAAAGAGGTGACACAAGGTAAAAACGGATAGAAGATCCTGCAAATAAACATAGCCTCATGGCCCACTGCACAATTTTTTTAAGGTTTTATTATACCATAGAAAATTACCCAAAACATACTAACACACTGAGACCTCTAATCTTTTATATATGTGTGTGTGTATATATATATACACATTATATATATTTAACCAACATACAAGTTTCTAGTACGTAACAATAAGAAACATAGATAATAAGAAAAACATACTTTTACCAGACCAACTTAAGTTTTTTTTAGAGATCAATTTCTCAGTTTAAGCAGATCAGATATCTACGAGAATATTAAGAGGCAGGATTAACAATAACAAATAAATGCTTAACATATTCAACCAGACAAATATCAAATGATGTATATATCACTTGTTGTATACATATAACAAAATGATGTATACCTGGTGGAACTTTAAAAAATGACAACATACTTACTGATTTTGTTAAAAAGAAGGTTCAAAGGATAGGGGCTGTCCCATGTGGGATAATTCAGATAAAGCTTAGAGGAGGAGAGAGTCCAAGATGGGCCCCAGGGAAAATCCGTAGGTGACCAATGCTCTCCTCATCCAATAATAAATGGATTCGTCCATACACTAGTCATCATCTGCATAAATCTCCCAGATTGCTCATGTTCTTTTTTCCAATGATCTAAAGAAATATTTTGGAACTTTGGGCAATACTAAAAAAAAAGAATCTCTATTAATGACCTACTATGTGTCGGGAACAGTACTAAGCACATCATATAAATTACTTAACAAATATTTGAGTATGATGGACAGAATAATGGCCCTCCCAAAGATGTTCATGTCCTAATACTCAGAATCTGTGAATATGTTAGTGTACATGGCAAAGGAGAATTAGGGCTGCTAATCAGATGACCCTGATATGAGGGGATTATCCTCAATTATCTGGCTGGGCCAAATGTCCTTATAAGTAGGAAAGGGAGATGCAAGAGTGAGAGATTTGAAGATGCTATGGTGTTGACTACTCTGTTGGTCTTGAAGGTGGATGAAGGAGCCATGAGCCAAGGAAAATACAGGTGGCCTCTAGAAGCTAGAAAAGTAAATGAATTCTCCCATAGAACCTCCAGAAGCAATGCAGCCCTGCTGATACCTTGATTTTAGCCAAGATCCTTTTCAGACCTCTGACCTTCAGAACTGTCAGAGAACACAGCTGTGCTGTTTTAAGCCATGAAATTTGTGGTAATTTGGTAAAGCAGCAATAGGAAACCACTACATTGACTGTTCCATTATTTCATTTAATTCTTATGAAATTCTATTAATGTATTATTATTGCTATTTTACAGATGAAGAAACTGAGTCAGAGAGTTTAGTTAACTTGCCCAAATTTACCCAGCTAGTGGGTACCTAAACCAGGTTTCAAAACTATTCTAATTCCAAGATCTACCCATTTAATTACTATAATTCTTCTCTCATGGGTTGATATTACCATACACTCAACATTACAACTCCCCACCATGTATTTATTCCAGGAAAAGATTTCATCACTGGCGCCTTATTCTGTATCTGCACATGAAGCAGCTGGTGCAGACTGTGGCTCTTCCAACTCAGAATGAATGAGAACGTTGTATAAAACGTAAAATGGTGACTTATCGGAGGAGTAAAACTAGGAGTTTTACACATATAGATGTGAGCAATGAAGCAGGGAGGCATTCTGACAGCTGCTGATGACAAGCAGAGTGGCTGCTATAGCACATCAGACGCCATGAATCACAAGAGAGCTTTCAGTAATGGTTCCCACCAGTTCAGCCCGCTGACACCATTTTTCAGTGTTGACAGACTCAACTAAACATTCCCATTTCCAGTGACTCATTGGGCAGAGACAATTTGACATATGGACTGACCGCTACTGGATAGAGATCCCTCTACTAAAGACCATTAATGTATATTGCCGTTTTACTATTAATCATTTAAAGCACTATTGTTTTTCCTTCTGATTTATACTGGTTTTCATAGAAATAGCCATTAACTAAACCTCATGCTCAGTATGAATCCACTCAGATGTCCCTACTCCAAGTCTCAAGGTTTCACTCCTTTCCAATCAATTATCTATCACATAAGAGATTTGGCAAGATTGCAACTAATGTAATTCTGCAACCTGCACAACTAAATTTTGTGCCTGATTTTCAGTAAGCCATAAGAAACAAGAGATTTTTTTAAGCAGCTCTCTGGTTCTCTGATAATGACTTTGGCTGGCAGCTTAAAGACCTGGGTTTGAATTTCTTCTGTGAGTGCTCCAGTGCATTCAAAGAAAAGCATTCCATACCACAGTGCTTGTAGTCATCATTACTTCCATAATGGTCAGTGCTACCAATGCACTTGATTATTAGACACTTCCACACAATTAACAGCAGATGAAAATTTTATTAATCCTGATGACACTATATACCATATATTACTAATATCTCATTACACATTTGCACAGAACTCAGTACTGTATTCAAGCTCAAATATACAACCAATGCAATCCCCAAATCTCATCTTTGAAGGTCTGTTTCCTGGGACTACTCCTAGTACCAGTTTTGCATTGGTTGGGAGACGGGAGAGAAAACCCATACCGGTTATTAACACAGATAATATGACGTACAAAATTATTAAGCATGTATTGGAAAACTGAAAAGACAAAAAGAATATTAAGAAATCATTGAGATAATCATACAAAGAGCAGCTACCACTTCCAGCAACTGGGAATAAAAAGGGGGAAACGTTGTAATGATAAAACTTAGATGCTTGGAGAAGGGACCCATGGAACTGAACTCAAATATCTGAGGAAGGTGCACTGTTCAGCTAGCTCTGGTGTCCCTGAGTAGTCATAATAAGGCTGATTACATGAGTATTAGAAAACTGCAATCTGATATCCACAGCAGCCATGGAAAGAACTGACACTGCTTCTGAGGTAAAGAAGCTTTTCTGGGGAAACGCTGGAGGGAGCAGCCATGTGTACCCCTACCTCCTCTATCTTTGCAAATTTCCAGTTGCCCCTATTGGCAAACCCTAACAGAGAACCGACCTGCCTGCAAAGCAGAAAGGTGAGTTTGCAGTGTCTCAGCTCAAGCACAGAAACACATGGTATACTGTTCAGTTCATTCATTCACTCACCAAATATTTTTAAAGGCCTACTATATTCTGGGTACTGGTGACCAATGAACAAAATAATAGCCTCTACTTTTGAAGTTGACATTTTGGTAGGGCAAGGCCAATAATAAATAAAAAAACAAATATTTAATATTTGAGGTGGTAAAAAATGCTTTGAAGGAAAATAAATCAGAGTAATGGGGTGGAGAGAAATGGGGCAAGAAGCAGTAGAGATGCAGGCAGTGTAGGTAAAGCATGAGCAGCAGAGCCACACTGCCAGCACTTGAATCCTAGCTCTGCTTCTTACTAAACCTATGATCTCAGATAAGTTTCTTTATTTTGTTATTTATTTTTTATTGTACTTTAAATTCTAGGGTACATGTGCATTATCTCAGCAAACTATCAGGTAAGTTTCTTAACCTCTCTGTACCTCAGTTACTTTACGTGTCAGATGGAGATAATGGTGACAAAAATATCGACTTCATGGAATTGCTGTAAAGATTAAATAAATGGGTATTTATAAAGTGCTTAGAATAATATGTGGTGTATAAGTTCCATATTGTTAAAGAGTGGTATCATATAATGACAAAGACTACAATGAGCCTAGATTGGGAGGAGGGAGAGTGTGGTTATGGTAAAAGAAGACATAAAAAGTATGGAAACGGTAATGAGGAACAAAGAAGACCTGAACTCCAGGCCAGTGATAGGAGGGATATAAAAGAGAAAACAGCTAACCATGAGAAGTCTGAGAGGGAGGCAAAGTCTTCAAAGGAGAATCAAGTTTAAGCCACATTCAGAAAATAGGCTGAGAATACAGTGCTGTAGACAATAGTGGAAGCAATTTAGAGAAAGACACAGAGGTATGAAAGAAGTATTTGCCACTTATTACCTTACATTTACTAAAAGTAAAAACGCTATGATTAGAATGATAAGGCCAGGCACGGTGGCTCACGCCTGTAATCCCAGCACTTTGGGGGGCCGAGGCGGGCAGATCACCTGAGGTCAGGAGTTCGAGATCAGCCTGACCAACATGGAGAAACCCCGTCTCTACTGAAAATACAAAATTAACCGGGCGTGTTGGCACATGCCTGTAATCCCAGCTACTCAGCAGGCTGACGTGAGGCAGGAGAATTGCTTGAACCCAGGAGGCGGAGGGTGCAGTGAGCCGAGATTACGCTACTGCACTCTAGCCTAGGCAACAAGAGCAAAACTCTGTCTCAAAAAACTTAAAAAAAAAAAAAAAGAATGATAATAGTTTTCTGACAGTGTAAAAACACCAAAACATTTATTATGAGCAATAATGTAATTTCTATAACACTGTCTAGTTTAGAAAACGTTTTCACATCTACTGTTATTGCTCTTAATAAAATTGTGAAACTGAGATAATATACATTCACAATGAGAGTGAAGATATGGGTAAACCTAATATTAGTCCAATAATTCTCAAATATTTGACAATTGCTAGGAGGGTGAATATATCTACTGAAAACTAAAATAAGGCTTTAGGGAAAATATGTTGTAGACACTAAGATGTTTTCACATTGTATATGTAAAACAGTAGATAGATTCTGAGCTTCTGGTGTTTCCAATAAAAAAAGGCTTTTTGGTAGAGCAATATACTAGTTAAACCACAAAGTACCTAGACAATAGATCCCTAATGGCCCAAACACAAGGCCACTTTTCAGAGGTCCTACCATATTGGAAAACAGCCCTTAAAATGTGGCCATTCTGCATACTTGTCAACACACTGAAACCTCAAGGTGACCCAGACTAAAAGGTCTGTCTACTGCTCTCTTACCGAGCTGTCATTCCCAGCATAATTTCAAGGGACTCCAGGGACTTCCAACATGTACTTTATATAGATCACTTAGAAGTCCAAAATGCCACAATAGTATCTAAAAATAGATTTTTAGGATAACAGAATCAAAATTAGTTTCCTAGTGTGACACAAGATCTTAAAGAACTCTCATCTAGTCTCTCACATTATTGATTTGAACAATGAAGTAGAGTGAAAGAAAGTGACTTACTCAAGGGCGCAGAGATTCACAGTTCATAGTGACAGCAGTAGGGCTAAATTTCTGGTTTCCTAGATACTGAGCCCAGTGTTTTCATTCAGCTCTACACGCTGCCTTAATATTATTGGGAGAATGATACAGGAAAGGGAAGCAACCTGGAATCAAAACCGATACAGGAAAAGAAATATTGGTGGGGAGGACATGACTTACAGCTGCATGTGACTAACCTTACAGAAGTGAAAAAAGTGGCTCATCAGTGTAATTAATCACTGTGTAACATGCACACATATTCTGCAGATTTCTTAAGTGACAGGACATAAAAATTTAATTTCTACAGCTTATTATATTTCTACATTTGAGCTGATTTGTAAAAACCTTGAAGACAACTCCATTTTCCAAGTCTTGGTATTCCCTCAAGCCCATCACAAACTGGGCCCACAATAGTTAATCAATAACTGCTTCCTATGTATGTAGCTCATTATAATACTTGCCAAAACATTTACCCTTTAGTTATGAAAATTATTTTTAATTTTTTCTTCTTTGTTTAGCAAAGCAACATTTAGAATTATTCTAAAACCATCTACTGATATATAGATTTTATTTAGAAAACATTTGTTTTATTCAGTTAGTCATTTTTTAGCAAAATATGCAAATCAAAATTATGATTTAGATGAATATAAAGTAACACATTTGAAGTTATGAAGATTTGCTTCATGAAAGAGTTAAGAAAACAAGGGTTATTCTACATGAAATGCCACATAAAGCAATTTAGCAGACTTGAAAAGCAAGTTATGGGAGGGAATACGTGCAAAGAACTACATAGGAATGGAGCACTTTTAGTTTCTATGGTAACCAACATAAATGAATACTGTTTTGGAAAATGTACTAGCAAAGTCAGTGAGACGTAAATTTGTAAACACAAAAACCAAAGACCCAATTCAATCCTATGGTATAAATCCACAGTTTTCCTCTAAATGGAACTGAAAAATTTTTTAAAGCCCTATTGCTAACTAGTCTGTTCAAAGGATTTTTTTCTTAATTTGCTATTCTGCCTTCTGGGTATTTGTCTACTACACAAGCATTTATCAATAACTAGAAATGACTTTTTTATTGCCTGCTGGATCGTTGATTAAAACTCTAGTGGAGAAGCCAGTGAGAACATAATTGTCTAACAAACCCTTCCTCCCAAATGGGTGTGGTAAATTGACTCCAGAGACCAGGACACACAACATGGTAACTTTTTCAAAATTAATTGAAATATTAATAATAAAACAAAAAAGAAGAAATATGTATATTTACTTTTAGCTAAGCAAGTAAATCTCCTTTGTTGTAAAAACTGTATTAAATGTATGTTTTCAGTTTTTCAGATGAAGAGAGAGGACTATGTGAAGTCATTTTCAGAGACAGAGCAAAATCCATTGCCCAGGTGCCATGTTGTTCTTCTCACTTGTGTATGCTTAGCCTACTCAGTATAATAAAGATGGTCAAAGATTACACAATTTATACCCATTTAAACATATATACTTTACTCCTAAAGTAAATGACTAAAATAAAACACTTATCTGAAGAAGAAACTTCCTGTAATCACATAAGTGTTACAGTGATGAAGAGAGCTGCACAGTTATTTCAACATTTCATGTAAAATTGTCATGAAAACGAAAAAATTTCACAATGTACAATGCAAAATGCTTTCATTTAATACTTGTTTTATTAATATCATTGAGTTGTCTAGAAATCAGTGTCTCTAAGCATATTGAGTTTAATTTTCAACATGCCAGTTATCTTACTCCAAGTGTTTATTCCAATGCTTTAAAAAGAAGGAATTATATCTAAATGCTGGGTGTCTGTATATTGACCTAGCTTGATAAACTGGTAATGCTGCTTCCTTCAGCCTCATATTATAAAGGGTTTTTCCGACATCCTACACAGTTATAATATAATCAGATTTTCTAAGTATCTAACTGTTAATATTCATCTTATTCCACAATGATGCTACTGATAGAGAGTATGTGCAGACTAATAAGATCAAGTCAAAATGATTGATCTTGCCAAAAGATCTTTTTTATTTTCTATTATTTATTAAGAAACACTATAGGAGGTGCTGGAAATGTAAGAATGAGTAAGATGCCCTGCTGCCCAGGATATCACAAGCTAGCAAGAAAAGAAAACCAAAAACATGGCTATCAAAATATTGTGGTTGCATAAGAATTCAGTAATTCAAAGGAAAAACTCAAATTAAAACAAGTTTTCAAAATTTATGTTATAATGCCTACTACTTTGTTTTGAAATATTTCTAGACTTGAAATTCCTATTTTTCCAAAATTGATATTTGTGGGAAAGTAATCACTAATACTCTGAAAGGTTAATATGATCTATATTTAGAAAGAAAACTTTCAGACAAATTAAATTTAGCAGAGTTTATTTAAGCAGCACACTGAACAAGTTGAAGCTCATGGAGCTCCACCCATCAGTGTAGGCAGGCAGTATTTGTAGACAGAAGAAGGAAGTAATGTACATAAAGAGCTTGGTTGATTACAGCTCCACATTTGGGCCTTATTTGGGCCTGGTGTGATGAGGCATTTGCTTTATATGGACATGGTCTGATCAGTTGGCAGACTGTGATGGGCTGAAACTCAGCTGCTATGATTGGTTAAGACTCAGCTACTTGTAAGAAGAATATATTCTTAAGTTAGGTTGCAATTTGTTTACATACTAAGATAGGTTGCTTTTTGCTACTTACAGAGGCAACTCTAAGCCAAATTTAATTTAATAGGACAGTTTCAAATATATGTGAGGCAATATATGTGGAATTGCTTTCCATGAAGTATTTTGAATGAGCCTTTTTCTAGTCTCTGAAGAACTTTATACAATGTTAGTATAATTAAATTTTATACAACTGAAAATTTTATATAAAAAATAAACACTAATTATTCATATATGTTAAGATATAGAAAGTGTATCCTTTTCTTCAATAAATACATTAACTTTACTGTGAAGAAAATTTGTTGCCTTACACGATCATCTGTAATTTTAGTATTTCAAAGATGGCATTACATATTTTGTTATATTAAGGAAAAGCAAAGATGTTTCTGGAAGGCACCAGGAGCCCTGTCCGCACTGAGCACCATGAAGTTCACCTGCATTGAGTTTTTCCCTCCATATAACACATACTCCCAGACCAAAAAATAGCTCCTTCTCTCTAATCTGCGTTCCAGGCAAACCAATAGACTCCCATTGTCTCCCAGCCATCTATAGTAAAGACACTTTGTCCAAAACTGAGTATTATGAAATGCTTAAAGTGCTTTTCCAATATCCACTATGTTTATGCAACATATTAAAAATATACAACAAAAAATTTTTGCGGTGTTTTTTCTTCTTAAGCATGTAGGACACAGGGCTGAAAAGTAATGAATATTTCAATGTTACCAACTTCTTCAACTTCAATTTTCATTATTGTTGATCTTGTCCTTCTGGGTGGGCATGGGTAGTATTAAAACACTTGGTAGATAAGAAGATTGGTTTGAAAATTTTGGCCACTTTGGTGCAATGAAATCTGTCAGTTTTCCTAAAGACTTGTTAGGTATGATCTAACATCACACCTAGAGGAACTGGAGAAACAAGAATAAACTAATCCCAAAGCTAGCAGCAGAAAGTAAATAACTAAAATCAGAACAGAACTGAATGAAATGGAGACGCAAAAATTGATACAAAGAATCAACAAAATCAAAAGTGGGTTCTTTGAAAGGATAAACAAGATGAATAGACCACTTGCTAGATTAACAAAGAAAAAAAGAGACTAGATCAAAATAAGCACCATCAGAAATAACAAAAGTGACATTGCAACTGATTCCACAAAAATACAAAAGATTTGCAGAAACTATTATGAATACCTCTATTCACACAAACTAAAAAATCTAGAGAAAATGAAAAAATACCTGGAAACACAGTCTCCCAAGATTGAATCAGAAAGAAATTGAAATGCTAAACAGACCAATATCAAGTTCCAACATTGAATCAGTAATTTAAAAACCTATCAATGAAAACAAGCCCTGGACCAGATGGATTCACAGCTGAATTCTACCAGACATACAAACAAGAGCTGGTACCAATTCTACTGAAACTATTTTTAAAAAATGAGGAGGAGAGACTCCTCCCTAACTCATTCTACAAAGTCAGCATCACCAGGATAACAAAAGCTGCAAAAGACACAACAAAAAAAGAAAACTACAGGCCAATATCCTTGATAAACATAGACACAAAAATCCTCAACAAAATAATAGCAAACTGAATTCAATAGCACATCAAAAAGTTAATTCATCATGATAAAGCAGGCATCATTCCCGAGATACAAAGTTAGTTCAACATACGCAAATCAATAAATACAATTCACCACATGAACAAAAATAAAAACAAAACCCATATGATCATCTCAATAGATACAGAAAACCCTTTCCAAAAAAGTCCAACATCTTTAATGATAATAACCCCTAAAGAACTAGGCATAGAAGAAACGTACCTCAAAATAATAAGAGCCATCTATGACAAACCCACAGGCAACATCCTACTGACTGAACCAAAAGTAGAAGCATTCTCCTAGAGAACTGGAAAAGACAAGGGTGTCCACTCTCACCACTCCTAATCAACATAGTACTGGAAGTGCTAGCCAGACAATCAGGTAAGAGGAAGAAATAAAAGGCATCCAAATAGAAAAAGAAGTCAAACTATCTCTCTTCACTGATGATATAATTCTATACAGAGAAAACCCAAAGGACTCTGACAAAAGGCTATTATAACTGATAAATGATTTTATGAAGATTTCAGATACAAAATCAATGTACAAAAAGCAGTAGCATTTCTATACACCAATATAGTTCAAGCTGAGAGCCAAATCAAGAATGAAATTTCATTTAAAATAGACAAAAATAAAATAAAATAAAATACCTAGGAATACATCTAACCTAGGAGGCAAAAGATCTTTATAAAGCGAACTACAGAACACTGCTAAAAGAAATTGTAGATAACACAAACAAATGGAAAAACATCCCATGTGCATGGATTAAAATAATCAATATCATTAAAATGCCCATACTGCCCAAAGCAATCTACAGATTCAATGTTATTCCTATTGAAATACCAATGTCATTTTTCACACTACTGCTAAAAACTATGCTAAAATGTATATGGAATCAAAAAAAAAAAGAACTTGAATAGACAAAGCAGTCCTAATCAAAAAGAACAAACCCAAAGTTATCACACTTGACTTCACACTACTCCATAACCCAAACAGCATGGTACTGGTACAAAAAGAGACACATAGACCAATGGAACAGAATACAAAACCCAGAAATAAAGCCATACACCTACGGTCATCTGATCTTTGATGAAGCTGACAAAAAATAAGTAATGGGGAAAGAATTCCCTATTCAATAAATGGTGCTGGGATAGCTGGCTAGCCATATATAGAATGAAACTAAAGCCCTACATTTTACCATATACAAAAATTAACTCAAGATGAATCAAAGACTTAAATGTAAGACATCAAATCATAAGAATACTAGAAGAAAAACCTAAGAAACACCATTCTGGACATTGGCCGTGGGAAAGAATTTATGACGAGGTCCTCAAAAGCAATTACAACAGAAATAAAAATTGACAAATGGGACCTAATTAAACTAAAGAGCTTCTGCACAGAAAAAGAAATTATCAACAGAGTGAACAGACGACTTACAGAATGGGAGAAAATATTCACAAACTATGCATCTGACAAAGATCTAATACCCAGAATGCATAAGAAACCTAAATAATTGAACAAGCACAAAACAACCGTATTTTTGCCCATAAAAATGGGCAAAAGACACGAATAGACACTTCTCAAAATAAGAAATACAAGCAGCGAACAAACATAAAAGAAAAAATTTTCAACATAACTAATTATCAGAGAAACATGAATCAAAACCATAATGAGATACTATCTCACACCATTCAGAATAACTATTAATAAAAAGTTGAAAACAATAGATGTTGGTGAGGCTGCAGAGAAAAAGGAAGACTTATATACTGTTAGTGGGAAGATAAATTAGTTCAGCCACTGTGGAAAGAAGTTTGGAGATTTCTCACAGAACTACCATTTGACCCAGCAATCCTATTATTACTTATACACCCAAAAGAAAACAAATCGTTCAACGAAAAAGACACATGTACTCTCACATCCATTGCGGTACTATTCACAATAGCAAAGACATGGAATCAACCTAGGTGTCCATCAGTGGTGGACTGGATAAAAAAAATGTGGTACAGATGGAATAAGACTTAAATGTTAGACCTAAAACCATAAAAACCCTAGAAGAAAACCTAGGCAATACCATTCAGGACATAGGCATGGGCAAGGACTTCATGACTAAAACA